>NC_086368.1:29871518-29894276 GCF_036324505.1 Eleginops maclovinus
TCCTTGATATGGAAACTGCTGTGATGGATTGGATAAACCCAGGTTTTAAAACGTGCTACCCTAATCATATGGTTTTCTAAAATGAATTGCTGAAATGCACTTTGTAATTGGGTGGGAGTAAAAATGTATTGTAAATATTTGTAAATATTTTTTGGGGGAAAAAAGGGTGTCTAACATGCTGCAACAATTGAAGTTTATGACCTGGGGGTTGATCATCACTCATTTGGTTTTCTCGTATTAAAAATGTAGCTAATTTATATCTTGTGGTTCAAGCAAAATATTATTAACAGATTGTTTATTTATATAATGGGGTTTTTTATTTATATTAAGTGGTTTTTTAAAACAGGGTTTTTGGTCAGGAAAACATTTTAAAATTGTCATTGTTGATTCCTGTCCATTTTAAAAGAGATGGAAATTTTGGGAAAGGTTGGTGTTCCTGGTTTTTTAATTTTTTTCACCTGTACGTCTGGGCTACAAAAGGAAAAAAAATAAATCGAAAAGATACAAAAGCCGGGTCATTGGGGAAAACCCAGTTAAAACATTCAAATTGGTCCCTCCCTATCAAGTGGGGGAAAAAGGCACAGCCAAAAAAACGGAACATTTGAAAAATACCTCGGTGAAACGGGGAAAATCGTTGCTTTTTAACGGCAGGGTATCGCGATACCTTTGTAGTACCGGGCACCGGCAGCACTCATTTTTTTTATGATTATAACCTGGGGGTTGCCCAGTACCCCAAAACGTTTAAATCTTTACACGTCTCAGGAGTAGGGTCTTCAGAGTTTAGTTTGAAACTACATAACTTACGAACAGTGAATTACTTTACTGATGTTCCGTATTTACTGAAGTTTTAAATTCAAAAATAAATTAAACTCGTTACATTTTTCCACTCAGTAAATAAAATATAAAAAAACAGGTGCGGGTTATTAAAAAACAGGTTCAATGTTTATTCATTTATAACAGGGGGTCTGTGCAAAAGCAAAAGTGCATTCCTATTTGTGCTTCAGCAGAACATAATACACAACAACAACAGTGGTCATTTTTTGGCAGATAATACAGTAAAGCGGGTAACACAATAAAAATAAAGGGAAAACAGAAAACAAACTCAGAATATCAAGGCAGCGTTTTTCCCATTTTGACAACATAAGAAACCCCCTCAATAATTCACAGTGAGGTTTGGAGAGATTATTTTTTCAGAATGAAACTCCAGGTCACTTTGTGTAATGCCATGATGTAGGTGAATAATCCCCAGAAAGGATACGTGTATTTACACATTCATAAATCATAATTCAATAAAAAAAGTGATCAAAACAATTATTAGAGTTCCCTCAAAGCCACAGAGTGTTCCTGCTGCCTTCACAACTAGCTCAGATCCGCTTCATCAGCCCTTTCCCAGACTGATAATCCTCTACCATGAATAGAATTGAAAGACAAAAACTAAAGCTTCTCATGGATTAATAATCATCATATATGTAACACAAGACATAATTCATAACATCCTTCAATTAACACATTCAGACTGGACCAAACCAACTATCATTTTCCAGGAGTTCATTTAAAACAAAATCAACTTTCAGACATTTTCTCAAACAACAAACTCCACCTTCTGATTGGCGTTCCCTGAATGGCAAACAAATCAACAAATTAAGGAAAAATATAAAAGTGAAAGAGCTGTTTTCACAGGAACCTTAACAGGCTGCTCATAAAGGTAACTGCATCTGGATTATTCCTGCCAGATTCATCCTCTGCTTTATCATCGAAAGAAGATAAAAGGGCTTCCAAAACAGTAAACTTTAAACAATCAATTATAATATTTACACCCTTTATTTAGACATTCTCCCTCGATATTAACGTCCTTTTGAGACAGATTTACGTTCAACATTTTGCAAGAATATTCATCAAACTGATTCTGTGGCGGTTAATTCTCTCTCTCTCTCCTTCAGACTGATGATCCTCTATTTTTAAAAAGAAGTAAAAATAATATTGGTTTGGTTCAAAAGCTGCAACCTGATGGAAACACACACACACACACACACACACACACACACACACACACACAACACACACACAGATGTTAAACTAACACTTTTTGGATGGCTTCAGGTGGGTGCTGGGGGGGTTCTGTAACAGAGCCGTTCTGTGTTTTCAAATCTTCTCCCCCTGATCAGAATCTGCAGCAGAGAAAATCAAACATAGATTACATAAAAGTCAACTTTTATCCAAACAGAAATATTATGGCTGATCCAATAACAACATGTCCTTCTGGGTATAATCTTTTTAGAGCAGTGGTCTCAAACTGAGTGGCGCGCCCCCTAGTGGGGCGTGGAGGTATGGGGGGGCGGTAAAGCTTTTTGGAAAAGTTGTAAACAAACTTTGGTGCGCTTTATTATATAAAAAAACATAATTTCTTTTGCACACAAAGTTTTTGCCATTTTATAAAACCAAAATGTTTCTAACTGCAAATCATTATTTCTGCTCTTCCAGAGACCCTTCGTGTGTGTGGGGGGGGGGGGCTGGGCTCGTCACGGACACGCTGAAAAAACGTAACTCTAAAAGGGCTCGAGTGACAACGTGTAACAGAAGTTTTTTTTGCGAAACAAGAAAATTTTCCCACAGCTGGCCAAAAGGCACTTTTTTAAAGGGAGAGAGCACATTTTCTCTTTTTAAATCAAAGCTCTGTTGCCCCAATACGGTAAGGGGGAGGAGTACGACTGATTTGAGGGTTGAATTTTTCACATCATAACCCAAAATCGTAAATAACGGGTTTACATACGGTAGGGGAAGTAGAATACAAAGAGCAAAACCTAAAATTTACTCAAGTACAAGTATCTCAAAAGTATACTTGTACTTGAGTACAAAAATTTCCCTTTCCCCAAAGGGGGTCTGACTGTAAAGGTTTGAAAACCGCGGGGGAGAGGGGGGGTTTCTCTGAACGCTTAAAATCGGGGGGCCCCCTTCCCTTTCAGAGTTACAGTCGGAAGAAAAGCTGTGGGGAAAACACAGTGCCACTCAGTTTTAAAAACTTTCTTCTACTTTCCCGCCAAACAGATTCAAAATTGTTTTGGGGCCCGACTGCGGAATTACCGACCCTGGGGGCTTTGAAAACCCGCGGGGGATCAGAAACCCCCCTCAGTGGTTGAGCATCTCCCCAAAAAAAGCTCAATCCAGAATACAAAAACGTGGAAATAGCCAAGATCGAAACTGACCCTGGAAGAGCTTTGGGGTTTGATAGGCACTGCTCCTCAAACCCTTAGGCTAAAAACACAGCCTTTTGAGTCCCAAAAAGTTTATACTTTCGCTGTGTAAAAGGATCTTCCCCCCAGTACGACCCCCGGGGGTTTGTCACCCATTCACCACCCTGCCAACCCTCATTCAAAAACTGAGGCAAAAAAGGGGGGACTGGGACGACCCATCCTCCCTGACGCATTCGTGAAAGTTTGGGTTTTGGGGAAAAGGAACTTCCTTTCTTTGACCGAAATAAAGACCCTGGGTTAGGACCCTTGAAAACAGGATCCTTCAGTGACCAGAGAACTGCATGTTTTCTGTGTGCCCTGAGACGGCCTATGGATCTGGGCCTACCTGGGACATGGATTCCAAGGGGCAGGTACAATCTCTTTGTCCGGGGTCGTTCAAGGGGCACCCAGGCCCAAATCACTATTCCCCGCCTGGATTATGTGCTGCTTGACGGAGCCACTGGTAAAGGGCGCAGTCAGAATTACTCTGACCCTTGAAAACTATGCATTCAACCCCAAAACCGCCTACCGGGCTCCAATCAATCCTGCAGTACAAAACATTTTTTGGCCCCGGATCACAGAGATCCTTAGTACACCCCCCCTGACAGGGTATATTAATTTCAGCAAAAAACCCACGAAAATCACAAGGGGAAAAACCTTGAAAGAAAAGCCTCTCCGCACCAATGGAGTCGGGGCCTTCCTTTTCCGTAACGCTCCTCGTAAATGGCCCTGGTTTCCATCTCAACCCCTAATGATGCAGAAACTGAGATCAAAAACTCCTTCTGTGGTTATACTCCCTTATCCCTACACCTCCCCAAAGACATCCTTGACTTTCAGTCCTGGAACCGGTTGTTGGAACCGCCCAACATCATCCGTCCTTGGATGATTTTCTAAACCCCCCCTGAAGAGCTTCGGGGAGCCCCCCTTTTATAAAATTCACACAAAGAGTTTCCCCAGAAAGTATGCCGTACTCAAAGCAAAAAAACCTTCACCGTCAAGCCGCCTGAAAAATCTGGCCCCTGATTCAATCACACCAAAAACTTGATCGGTTGTGCTCGGTGCGCAAAAGTGAAGTCGGATTATAACAATATCCATCCTGTGGTTTTTGGGTCCAAAACACTACATTACACAACTGTGATTAAGGGACTTGAAAGCTTCCCCCTGGCCGGAGAGAGTCTTTGCCGCCTCCCCGGAGGGAAATATTGATCTTGCGTGAAGAAAGCAGGGGAAACACCCATTCATGCAGGATCCAAGAAATGGAAAGGGAAACCCAAGATTCCCGGGTGGCGACACCTCCATCCGCCCGGATCTTCAAGCCCCCTTTCGGGGCCCAGGGGTGGCGCTTTGGCCCTTCCTTGCAAGCGGCCGCAACGGAGAAGAGTTGGGGTACTCTTTTTAAAATTTGACCACACCGGCATTCATAAGACCTTCTTCCTATGGACACGACGCTTCCCATCATTCCCCCCCCTTTGTAGCCAAATTGGAACCCCCCTTTGAAGTCATTCAGACCAGGGACCAAATTTGTGGGAGGGAGCGGAGAGCGCAATTTACCAATTGAGCCCGCTCTTTCCCAAAAACATTTCTAAACACAAAGTGCGCTTCTTAGGGGCCCCGCAAAGCCCCCCCCAAACTGGGGGGGCCGGGAAAGGGAATGAGGCCTTTTAAAACAGCTTCGTGTAAACCCTTTGGGCATTCAATCCCTCACGGAGGAAGTGTTGCAAACTGTACCATAGAGGTTGAGGGGATCCTGAAAATCCAAAACCCTCGGGTACTCCCCCCTTGACATATCAGGCCCAGGGACCCCAAACCCCCCCCGATGGGGCGGGTTGAGGCCCCTTCCCCAGGTCTAATGCCTGTCCTGACTTCTAGGTACAAGGAGGCGGCCAATCAAGTGCTCGCAGATTTTAAATTTTGGGAAGCTTTTAAAGAATACCCCTTTTCCCCCCTTTAAAACCGGCAAAAATGGAGATAGGAGAAACCGAACTCATCCTGGATGTCATTGTAATGGGCGTGGGCCCGAATCTACCCCAGGCACCCCGGCCCTAGGGAAAAATTCAGAAATTTCCCCCGCTCAACGGCAGAGTCAGAGTGGCTGGGTCTAATCAAAGGGAAAACAAGACTCCCGTCACCGACTGGTTTCCCTCCGGGGGACGAGATGACTAAGAACCCTGAAAGGCACAAGGGTTTTTCCTTTGAATCAAATATGTGTCCCCTATCTGGGGGCGGCTGTGGAAAAAAATTCCCCCCCCTCCCTACCGCTCCCCTCCTGCCACCCTGGAGGGGGGGGAGCTAGCCAATCTATTAAGGGCCCCCAGCTCACCTGTGGCTTCCCTTCCCCCGAACAAAAAACTGGCGGGCCCCCCCTACTCTTTAGACAGAATGTTGTCTCGAGTAAATAACCCAAATTTCTTTTCTAGGTTGTTCTTCATGGGTCTTGGGTGGCTTACTCTCTTTTTCTCTTGCCGTTTTGATTGCCTGTGGTTACTTTTTTGCCCATGGGATATATTTTTATGTAGAATGCGCCTCGAAAAATAATTTGAGTAAAGAGTGTTGGTTTAAACTCCTATGTTTGTGCTTTTTGCAGAAAAAACCGATCAAAATTTAAAACCAAAAACTAAAAATTAAAAAGACTATTATTGGAAGTCCTCCCTCCAGGGCCCCTGGACCACTGCTTGATTTTAAATTGGGGAAAAACCCCCTCTTTAATTTCACCCTCTGTCCCTTTGCGGGGGTTTTCAACCGGTGGTCCGGGGCCCCCTGGGGGGGTCCGGGGGCGGCTTGCTTGGTCCTGACAAGACCCTAGTGATCATTCACCTTTGGTTTTTTTTTAAAAAAAAATTCGTTTTGATTTTTTAAAACCATTTCCAGAATCCGTTAATATCGGAAAAATTGTTTAAAATTTTAAAAAGGGAAATTCAAGCTGACAGAATTACCTTGGCCCTTTCCAGTCTTGGAGCCGTATTCGCAAGGGTAATGGTTGCGTCGCAAACCCTCCTTTTTTATTTCTTACGTACAGCTTGCGAGCAAAGTTGACCCCAAATTTAAAGCTAGCCAGAGAGATTTTAAGATGGGTTGTATCGCAAACATTTTTAAATTGTATAGCAGCATATACTAGCCCCAAAAGGATCTTTTGTATGGGGAAAGTGCCAGAGGGACGGTGCCAGACGAGGGTCAGGCTGCCACACAGGGGGACAGGCCCCCCCGATGGGAAAGGGGACAGGCTTCCGAAGCGTCAACTTCGCAAAAAAAAAAAAAAAAAAAAAAAAAAACAATGGGAATATTTTAAAATTTTGGTTTCCAGTGACGACAGACAGAGCGGGAGGGGGGACCACGTGTTTTTCGATTTTCAACAATTCTCTGTAATGAACATGAAGCCGAAATTTACGCGGAAATTTGGAGCGCATCACGCCATTTTAAAGGGCCCCAAACCCGTTGAGTACATGCAACAGATTTTTGCTATTTTCAAAGGACAGCAGGCTACCATGGAAGAGTGAAAAAATAAATAAAAAACCACTAAAAGCACGATCGGGCGTCCCAGGGTTTGCAAAAAGTAAGAAGCCCCATACCATTGCAAGAGCTTATATTCCCAGCAGCCTAATATGTGCAACTATGGAAGGAAGAATTGCCAACAAATTAAAAACTATTCCGTTGCAGAAAACAATGGGAAGACGAAGGGGGGAAAATGGCAAATGAGTCAAAGACCAGTGATGGCAAAAACTTCAACTTTTTCTGTTTTCCCTTCAAATCGACGAGACGCAGATGTTACTAATATCGCAACTTTTAAAAACTTTTTGTGCGATACGGGGACAGGGGCACTATGTCGAGGAATTTCTTTTTTGCAAACCACCCCCGGGGCGACTACCGGGTAAAATTTAAAAGCACTGGACGATTTTTTCAGGGAGCACAATATCTCGGGCAGAGGTCTTGCATTATGCAGCAGGGGCCCCACCCGGGTGGAAGCAAGACTGGACTGTTTGCGCATGTAAAGGGTGGCTCCGGGGGTAATTTGGACCCGCCGATTCATAGAGAGGCTCTCCCTCCAAAGATCTCAGGTTGGCCAGTGGGGGTTTGATGTGTTGTCAAGACGGTCAACTTCATAAAACGAAACGCTTGAAACACGCCTGTTTTCATCCCTAGCATGTTTTTGGGAAGTAACACAGCCTCCCTTTAACATTCAGAGTGCGTTGGGTGTCCGCGGCGCTGTGCTCGCCCGTGTGTTTGAAACGCGACTATCTACGGTTCTTGTGCAGAAGCATTTTGATCTGGGTTCCCTTTTAAAAATGTTACTGGGGAACTAAGCTGGCGGACCTCACAAGTTTTTTGCAGAGCTGAACAATTTTAAAAGCTCCCTGCAAGGGGGGATGCAAAAGTCATGCAGCCTCGAAAGCTCGACCATTTGTGAAAAAAATGCAAAAGGGGTCGAACGATGGAAGCTAACTTGGGGGATGTTTCCCCCCAGTTTTAGGAATACCCGACAGCACGGGCTCACGAATATATGGAGCATTTGAGGAAGTTTGCGTCAATTCCAAAGACTTCACTGATTTGGAAGGTGGCGCCGTGACAGCAAAATGGATCCTGCTCCCCTTCAGTGACGATGCACAGTAGGCAAGTCTGACGGTGTGGAAGAGGTAATGATTGAGATGTCCCAGACCTGTCAGGAGGTATGTACACACACACCCCTTGTTAAATTGGATAATTGCCAGACAGAATTTCCCCCAGCTTGCTGCAAAAGCAATGAGGTGTCTTTTCCCTTTCCAACCACCCAACCGGGGGGAGAGTGGTTTTTCTACACTGGGATTTAAAGAATAAGTCAGGGGAGGCTTGATCCAGAAATGACAGAACTGTCCGTTACCATTTTTGCCCGAAAACAGGCTGTGTGGACTTCCCACCCCTATCACCTGACAGGAGGCCCCAAAATTCTCCCATGTTTTTCCCGTTACGACCCTGGGGGGTTTGGCCCCGCCCGTGTTAATGGGAAGCCTGTTTTTTCCCCTGCTTTTCTAATCTCTCTCTGTTTTCTCAACTCTCTGCTCCACAGCAATGATTGGGGACAGGTCGTCCCGGCTGGGTTAAAACCCTGCCACCCCCGTGGGGCCGCCTTTGGGCTTTTTATTTGTTGGGTTTTGGTTTTCCGGTGTTGTTGGATTTTTTTTCCCTTGGTTTTTTTGTCACACACCAACGGGCTTTGCATACATTTTTGTTACTTTTTTTCCCAAACTGAATTGCACAAAAACTTTTTATTTTTTTTCTTTCTTTAAAATAATCTTAATTTATTAATTTAATAATTTTACTTTTTTTATTAAAAATTGCGTGGGCCCTCTTTCATGTTTTATGCATTGAGCTACATTAACACCAAATACAACGGCAGGACATCGTGGGGGCGGATTTCTTTCCCCCCCGAATGGGGTCCCCGGGGGGGGGGGAAAACCATTCAAAACCCTGCTTTTACAGGTTTTCAGTCAGGAAGAGAAGTGTGTGGAAACCAAGGAGTTCAGGTATTTCAGGTTTATGGAGTTTTTTTTTTCATATTTTGTACCAGCAACCACAAGCTTTTCTCTACTGAATTCTAGGGGGGCTTTGAAGGTCTGTACCCCGGTTTTGTCTTCAGGGACTCCTTAGTGAGCTGTTTTTCTTTATCCACATCTTTTATCTTCCCAATGGATTCTGCAGCAGAGAAAATCAAACATAGATTACATAAAGTCAACTTTTATCCAAACAGAAATATTACTGATGATCCAACAACAACATGTCCTTCTGGGTATAATCTCTCAGAGTGAGTTTTGTTCTTGATGAATGTTTGAGTCAGCAGGAATGAATGTGTGTGTACAGATGACCCCTGAGGACACCATCACACACTGCTCCTGCAGTTTTGACTGAGACTTTGATTCTCTTCTCATTCAGTCTCTGTTTCCACTGCTGTACATTACTCATGCTTTCCAGTCGTCTGGTATCTAGTAGAAGGAACTCGTTGAATAGTTAGCTCTTTGTGAATAGTTGTGCTTTGCTAAAGTAGGCTTTCATCTCCATTTAATGACTCCATTACTCTGATCTTGGTCCTGAGTTGTCTCTGTAACGCTTCAATCAGGGGCTCCTCTGTACCCTTTACAGAGTTACAGTCAGGAAGAGAAGCTGTGTGGAAACCAAGGAGTTCAGGTAGTTTCAGGTTTATGGAGTGAAAAGACTCCCTGGATTTTCGTCCTTTTTTTTCAGTTATCTTTCTAATATGGTGAATCTGCCAAACTGAATCCCACTCCACCTGCCAGCTAAGGGCGGAGACTATAAATAGCCTGCTCACACCTTAGTTCATCCTTTGCACTCCCTGCCAGCACACCAATTTAACCCTGTGTCCTGAGTTTCCTCCACATATCCTGAAGTGTGCGTCTTCAAGTTAACGTGAGTGGTCAATTCATTGTTTATTGTTTCATTTGTATGCCTTTGTGGTAGTTTTGCTGATCCCTTTGTTCTCAGACATGTGCTAGGAGCCATGTGGGGAATTGTTTGTGTGCTTGTTTGTTACTTTGCTGTTTAGTTGTGGATTGCGTATTCACACTGATTGTTGCTTGGTTCGTTGCCTTTGCTGTTTAGTTCTGAATTGTGTATTTGCACATGATTGTTGGTTTCTCTGTTTGATTGGGACCACTTCGTTATTTAATTGTAGTTGTATTGTTTCTTTGTTTTCTCATGCAGCACACAAAATAATCAAGACCAAAAGGGAAAATAAATACTGGTTCTTGCATTAAACCCTGCCTTCTCCTTGCCTCATTGCATCCTTGCCCTTTGGGTCTTCTGACCGAGACCCTGTCTGCTCGCCACACCACTCTCCCCGAACCAAATCACCCCTACAGTTCCTTCATGGAGTTTAAGATCATATGTGTGTAATCCATGCAACCACAAGCTACTCTACTGAATTCTAGGAGAGGCTTTGGTGTGAAGAAAGGTGTGAGAGCCATTTGGGCATTTTATTTACTGTACTTATCGCCCACTTGATGAGCACATTGCACATTCTCTAAAGTTAACATTATGAACCTAATTATAATCATACAGTTTACCTGACATTGGGCTGTGTTTATGGGCCGCCATAAGTTCATGTTTTTGTTGTTGTAGAAAATAATCATAGCACACCCGTAGTGCACACGCTCAAGAGGGCAGTCTCAGGTAGAGATGGCGTTGCCAGCGTGACAAAGAAAAAGGTCTGAATGGGAAATCTGGAAGGGGCAAGGGAAGAAGGCTCTGACCGCACGCATCCTAGCTGTATTTTTGTGAGTATACATTTGTTTGTGCTGTGCAGAAGTCCCAATCGGGAGTGGGCCGGCAAAGGATTTATCCACAACCAAGGAATACAGCATTTAAATGGAAAACCCTGAAGTATCTGGGTTTTCATGGGAGTCAATACCGAATCCCACACGCTAAAGGCCTTTGAACAGGGGATACGCTAACGGCCGCTACAAAAGGCCTTCTCCAAACCAAGAAACACCACTGCAGAAGGACCTCTTAACAGCCGTTATTTTAGCTATAAAAACCCTTTGTGAAGGGAAAAAGTTTTCCCCCAGGAGAACCGCAGCAGAGAAAAATCAAATAGATTACATAAAGTCAATTTTATCCAAACAGAAATATTACTGTGCCCCAACAACAACATTTTTCTGGGTAAAAACTCTCAAGTGTTTTTGTTCTTGAAAAGTTTGAGTCGCGGAATAATGTGTGTGACAGATGACCCCTGAGGGAAAAAATCAACACTCCTCCTCATCTACTGAAATTTTTGATTCCTTTTCTCATTCAGGTCTCTGTTTCCACTGCTGACTTACTCATGCTTCAGTCTTTCGGTATCATCTTTATATCTGGAGGTTGTGGGTCAGAAAATCAACCTGATTAAACAGTAACACAATGAAGCTCATCTGAGAAGACACAGAGCCCCAGACTCTGGAAAACCTGAACTTGGTGTTGCAGATTAAGAAGAAATAATAGAATTTTTAAATACCTTTACTGTGCGTCTTTTAATGAGTTTTTCCGTACAAGAACATCAAAAACGCAGCAAGTTTAAAAAACCCCAAAAAAATTTTAAAACCGATGCCATCACCCATGTTCCCTGTGCTGGAGGGGGTCCTCACTCTCTTCCTAAAAAACACACACCACACACCACACAACCACACACACACACACACCACACTCACTTTTTGTAATACTTGTTTCAGGTTATTTTTTAGATAAAGAAAGGGGAACCATCTCCCCCACTGATGACACAAAGATCGGCAGAGACCCGTGCTTGAGGTCCTCCTGAAGACCAACATGGTAGGGGGCGGTCCGGGTCACCTTAAGCAGAGAGTATAAAAACGGGTCTTCCCGGGGACCGCCCGCTGGGGATGCTTCCAGTCTGCTGCCACTCTCCCTTTTGGTTCACAGAACACCGGGAACCTACACGGCAGAACCCCCAGCCCTGCGTGGGCATTAAGATCGTGACGGAGGGCTTTGGAGTTGCAGCTGTGAACAAAAGGGAAACCCAAAAAGATTTTGGGGAGGGATAAACTACAGAAAAAAAACCCCCTTCGGTCCAAAGGGATCACAGCATTCTTGCAGCCAGGTCTCACGAGTGGACCCCGTTTATGTTTGTTTTTTCATGTCATTTTATTTACTTCGATTTTCCTGCAAATCTTTGAAAACTTGGGGCAGGGATTATGACAGGAGCAAATAGATAAATAGGGACCAGAGGGAGGTAAACTGTTCTCCCTGAGGAGCAGATGCTACAGCTACAACCCAACAGCCAAATGGAAATCAGGTTTTTGTAAAGGGCTTTAATAAACATCCAACTGAACAAAAATCACTGTTTGTCTCTTTTCCCAACCACCTGTGAACAAAGCGTTTGAAAAGAAGACCTTTGAACGTGTAAAAGTGCCGTCATTGAAGTAAGACAGCGCTCTACGGGTAAATAGACATGGAACCCTCCCACCACGAAAGGATACGCTTATCTACATTTTTTAAGTAACACGAGGTCTAGGACTGCACACACTGTCAGGACGTCCGGCCACCTGAGAGTTCCCTGATGGGGCCCTTTAAAAGTTTGAGATCTTAAAGACAAAACTTTGTTGTTTTTCTTGCAAAATTCCTTGCTTCCTAAAGTTTTTTTTACGTTCAAAAAATGGAGACGGGAAAACAGAGCAAGACACAATTTCCCCCAACCTCAAATGTAACTCCCACACCTTCCTGTTCCCTTTGGTATTAAAGGGCAGCCCCAAATTCATCCGATTTTTAAATCGTCTAAATGTTTCCTCACATTAAAGAACTACCAACCCTCGATTTTTTACGTTTAGGTTCATTCTCGGGGGGCCTTTTCAAACGCAGCGCTCTTGCCGCCAAAAGGGCGGACGGTTTGGCCAACAGAGTACTCACAAACACCCTTTCAAGTAAATTCTGACAGGTGCAGATGTGGAAAATAACGGGAGTACTTCCAGCGTGGGACCCTCGCTTTCTGATGATGATGGAGGTGTTGCCTGCTTCGTTCTCCAGGAAATTTTGAGACCGACCTTTGAATGCTCACTTTGACCCAAAAAACCGTTGTTGTAAGAAGGCCGCCATCTACAAAAAAACCCTTTCCTGCAGGTTTTCCCCTCCAGCCCGTTTTTTCCTCCATAAAAGACAAGTCTTTCAGCTTCCCTGCCGTGGAGACGGGAAATACAGCATCACCCCCCGCCTTCGGAACCACCACTCGACAGCATCTGAAGAAAAGCACGTTTAATCATGACTGTGTCAGCTTTGGGCTCTGGGATTAAAAGAAAGAATGTCTGTTGACCAGAGGTTCTGCAGGAAGGGTAAACAGCTATCTGGGGTTTAAATGGACAAAGCGGGGGCCCAAACCCCGTCAAGCGAGACGCAGGTGATCTTTGAAACTTTCCTGTGTCCAAAAATAATAGAAAAAATTATTTGTAAATATTTTTGTATTTTTTCAGCGCAACAGGGGCAAAAAAATTTGACTAAAAGATCAAAGAACGATACTTGCACTTTTTTTTGATCAAAATGACATATACGCACTCGGCGTAGCTAGTAGAAGCAATTTGTCAGCGGGCAGGGGGAGGCTCCGAGAAACTTCGAAAACGTGTCATTTCCACAGGAAGGGGAAAAGGGAAATTCATTTTAAACATGGGAAAGACGAGTGGTTTGTATGCTGTGCAAAAAACCCCCCACGCTGTCAAAAAGGGAAATCTGGAGGGCACCACAACCCCAACCACGACAAATTCAAAGACATTTTTTCTCCCCAAGAGCGCTCCCCGCTGGGAAAGTTGCTGAGCTGAAAGGGGGGTTGAAGGCTCAGGCCGCAGTTCTTTTCACAAAACCTGCGGCTAAAAAATAGGCTCACTGAAGTTTTTTTCATTTTGTATTAGTCACCTTTTGGCAAACAAAAAACATTTTACAGATGGGCGATTTATAAAGGGAGGCAAGGGCCATCCGCGAGAGGGTTTTCAACGGCTTCAAAAAAAAGACCACCCCAAAAAACCGCGCCCCGCAGTTTTCCGCTTGGCCCCAATACTGGGGGCGTCAATGTCAGTGGCTGCGGGCCCCTGGGGTTTTTGACAGACTGAGGGTAAAACTGAACGAGAACGACCCCGGGGAAAAAAGACGACACCTGCCCCACATGAAAAAGGCCGTGAATGCGTTCAAGGCCAAGCTCGGTTTTTGGGAAAACTCACAGCTAAAAAAAGGCTGAACACGTCCCCCCCCTGGAGAAAATTCACAGGCCACGGTGAAAAGGGTTTGCTTTTTCACCCTGAGCAGTCTGTGTTACCTGGAAAAAGTCACAGATTCATGGGCTTTTTGGTAATTGACGTCATGGAAGATGTTGCTGCATTGTCTTAAACCCATTCCTGACCATTGATGTGGAAAAGGTAGCTGCCAAATTACAGCAGGTATTCCCTTCCCTAGTGGGGTTGACAGGGGAAGGGTTGATTTCAAAATGACATTGAGCTAAATTTAAGATCACGGGACAGTCCTTTTGGGGAATTGTCAGGGGGAAACTTTCCCCTCCTCCCCTCATGGCACTAAAGTGAGTGCCTACTTTGGCCCCCATAACCTTGTGAAATGGCGTTTTCAAATGAAAATAATTCAATAATGTACAGGAGCCACCTCCCGACAAACACCTCACAGACTGTCTCAGACTCTGTCAGTACTATGAGCCAAACTCAAAGACTCAGACAGATTCAGTTACAGCCCCTCACTAACCTGTGGGAACATGCCCCGTTTTGACTCTGAGGCAATGTGAAAAATGATGATGCATAAATGGGACATAACGCACGACTGAGAATTTTGTTAAAACACAGTCGTTCTTTTTAATAATAGTAATACTTTTTTTTTTTATATTTTTTTAAAATCGTGTTAGTAACTTTCATGAAGCTTTTGTGGATAAACACAACACTGCATTGATCTGCCACTGCTAGTGTGTTTGGGGGGTGTGTGCCTTCTAGAACAAAGTAATTACCTCAACAAAGGGAAAAAGGCCCCCACCTTTATTTTTTGTGTGGACAAAAGCGTACTTTGGGCCCAATTGCATTGAGAATTTTGGGGGTTTGAATCACGTTGTATTTTTTTAAAAATTTATAAGTGACTTGAAGCTTCAGTGATAGGGGAAACACTTTTATATGATCTGCTTGTCTACCTTAAACAAAATCTGTCCCCATACAGTTGAGGGAAATTCCACAAATTCCCATTCCTTTTTTTTTTGGTTGAAAAGAAATTTGAATAACTTAGAATTGAAGTTATGTGAAACTATGGCCAGTTTATAAGCTAGTTACCGTGTTTTTATTGCTGCATACATTTTAAGTGGACCAAAGATTTCCCACGAATTCAAAACAGTTACCTGAATAAAAGGGGGTCAAGTCTGAAGTACAATCTGGGCTGTCTTTTTCTTTAACGGTTAAAAAAGGGGATCTTGCCTCTCACCAAGGGGGGGGCAGGGATCTTGGGCTTAAAAAGGGTTTGGGCCCACTGGACAAAGAACGGGAAAAAAAATTGTACCCACATATTTGCTTTACTCATCAGACGGGTATGGCAAATGATACACATACGACAGAGGGGGGAAGTACATTTTACTACATACTGAACTCAGTACAATTTTGGGGAAATTTTTTAAATTTCTTGAGTATCTCTTTTTTTTTGTGTACTTCTACCCACCACATGTATTTTTAATCCCTGTAGTTGCTAGGCAGATTGGTGAATGAGGTAAATATAAAACACCCTTAAATCAGACTGTAGTTCACCTCCGTAAAACCAAGCTACCCCGCATATACCAAAAAACCCCTTCAAACTAGGCTGCACCTTTACCAGCTCGGAACACTTTAATGATCAATCATTAAAAACAACAGGAAAATTTTTTTTAAATGGCCAATCAGACAATGATACTTTTCTGTCGCTACTTTAAGTACTTTGAGGAGAGTACTTTCTACTTTCACGGAGGAACATTTAGAATTCTTTCATGTGACAAGTATTCCTACACTCTGGTACTTTTTCTTTACTCAATAAAAAGATCTGATACTTCTACTTTACTAAGTACAAGACCTGATACTTTCTTTTACTCAAGTACAAACGAGACTTCTACTTTTTCAAGTACAAGACCTAGTACTTTTTACTTTTATCAAGTAAAGACGGGGACTTCTACTTTTACCAAGTACAAATCTGATACTTTACTTTACCAATACAAGACCTGCCCCCCACTTTAAAACCCATGTAAAGACCCCCAAATTCTTTCCCTTTACTTTAAAACAAGATCTGAGTACTTCTACCTTTTCAAGGACAAAAATCTGAACTTTATTTTTCTCAAATAAAGACCTAATACTTCTACTTTACTAAGTACAAATCTGAGTTTCTCCTTTCCAAATCAAGATCTGAGTTCTTTACTTTTACTCAAATACAAAACCTGAGTACTTCCTTTTTTCCCCAGTACAAGATCTGAGTACTTCTATTTTAAAACAAATACAAGATCTGGTCTTTTACTTTTACCAATACAAAATTTGATATTCTACTTTTTCTCAAGTACAAGACCCGATCTTCTATTTTACCCAAGTCAAGACTGAGTACTTCTATTTTTCCAAGTACAAATCGAGTACTTCTAAAATTTACTCAAGTACAACCTGAGACTTCTAAATTTACTCAAGTACAAGATCTGAGTCTTTTTACTTTTTCAAGTACAAGTCTGAGTACTTTACTTTTTCTCAAGTACAAGATTGGACTTCTACTTTTCTCAATAAAGGGAAATACTTCACTTTACTCAAGTACAAGATCTGAGTACTTCTACTTTACTCAATACAAGATCGATACTTTTACTTTACTCATACAAGATCTGGTAATTTACTTTTACTCAAGTACAAGACCTAACTTCTACTTTTTTCTCAAGTCAAGATCGAGTACTTTTACTTTTACTGAAGTACAAGATCGAGTACTGTAATGGGAGTTTTCTCCGTCTTAACGGTAATCATTTTGGTTTGATCATGCAGCATGACGTCACTCCTCTACCCACATAGTGTTCAGCACAGGAAGCCGCATTTTGCAGCGTCGGGGGATTTTTTTAAAGTAAAATCCCGAGGGCCCTCTGTTAGATCCCTTTTCTAACACTGTAGCTGTATAAAAGTCACCCCAACCACACACTCCTCTATACAATAAAACCAGCCCGAAATGTACATTAAAAAACCCCTTTAAAAAAAACCTTTTTCTCCCAGTTTTTGAATTTTTTAAAATTTTTCATATGACAAAATCCAAAAATTTGAAATTTAATCTTTTTTAAAATCAAAATTTAAAGAGAAAGACGTCAAACCTTCGCTGTAATTATTGTGCTTTAAACAATGAACGCCTTTTAAGATGAATCTAGAATCTTTAGCAGGGGCTAAGCTAGTTAGCTCACGTTAGCTTCACTGCATTGAAACCAATGCGTTCTGTTGCTAGCGTTAGCGTTAGCATTAGCACAACAGAGCAGTTGATAGCAGCTTCTTACCGGGTTCCTGTCCCAGAGTTGCTCCAGAGAAAGTCAGCAGAAAGAGAAACTGTAGTCTGAAACAAACATGTTTCACCGCAGGAACAACACTATTTTACAGAGATCACAGTTAGCTTACAGGGAATAACTATATTTGAAGTTTAATGTCAGAGAAATAGAAAGTAAACTGTCGCAGATTATTTCCTGTTTCTTCCTCTCTGAGTTACTGATGGGTGGAGTCTTCACCTGTGTCTTCACCTGTGACTCACCTGTGTCTTCACCTGTGACTCACTGTTCTATTTAAAACCAACAACTGTAACAGAAACACATCAATAACAGCAACGTTGTGAAAGCCACTAGAGGTGGAGGAAGTACTCAGACTATTTACTGAAGTAAAAAGGAGTAATACTGCAGTCTAAGAATACTGAGTAAAAGTCCTGCTTTCAAAATGACACTAGAAGTTAAACAGTAATAGCATTTATACAAAATAACCTGTTCCCATTTCTTAAATAAAGTAATTGTAAATCCTTACATTCTGAAGAGTTCAACAAACATTATTCTATACTTCTTATAATTACATGTGAATCTGGGAAACCCCACTGATTTGGTAGTTTTTAAAAGTCATAAACATTTATTATTATCAGTATTTTTTTAAGATATTTATTTAAAATTCCTTAAAACCCCATTTTTTTTTTTAAAAAACTATTTTTCCCCAAAAAAAATTTTAAAATTGTTTCATCAAAGGGGGTTCAGAAAGGGGGGTTTTTAAAAATTTTTAAATTTTTTAATCTTTCCCCAAAGAAAGAAATTGTTTGAACCTTTTTAAAGTAAATTTTTAAAAACACATTTGAGAACGAATTTTTTAAAAAAAAAAGCCCCCTTATGGCCTAAACCCCAAAAAAGTTTCCCCAATTTTTTTTTATTTTCATTTTTTTATTTCAAGATTTCACAACATTTTAAAAATAACCCAAAAAAAAAAAAAAGGGGGGCCCATTTTTTAAAAAAAATTTTTTAACCCCCCCCCAAAAAAAAGACAAGCTCAGAATATCAAGGCAGCGCTTTTCCATCTGACTACATAAGAAACCCCCTCAATAATTCACAGTGAGGTTTGGAGAGATTATTGTTCAGAATGAAACTCCAGGTCCACTTTGGTGTAATGACATGATGTACGGTTGAATAATCCCCAGAAATGGATACGTGTATTTACACATTCATAAATTCATAATTCAATAAAAAAGTGATCAAAACAATTATTAGAGTTCCCTCAAAGACACAGAGTGTTCCTGCTGCCTTCACAACTAGCTCAGATCCGCTTCATCCGCCCATTCAGACTGATAATCCTCTACCATGAATAGAATTGAAAGACAAAAACTAAAGCTTCTTATGGATATAATAATCATATATGTAACACAAGATATAATTCATAACATCCTTCAATTAACACATTCAGACTGACCAAACCAATTATCATTTTCCAGGAGTTCATTTAAAACAGATCAACTTCAGACATTTTCTCAAACAACAAACTCCACCTTCTGATTGGCGTTCCCTGAATGGCAAACAAATCAACAAATTAAGGAAAAATATAAAAGTGAAAGAGCTGGTTTCACAGGAACCTGTAACAGGCTGCTCATAAAGAGTAACTGCATCTGGATTATTCCTGCCAGATTCATCCTCTGCTTTATCATCGAAAGAGATAAAGGTCTTCCTAAAAACAGTGAACTTTAAACAATACAATTATAATATTTACACTTCATTTTAGACATTCTTCTCCTCGATATTAACGTCCTTTTGAGACAGATTTACGTTCAACAATTAGCAAGAATATTCATCACAGTGATTCTGTGGCGGTTAATTCTCTCTCTCTCTCCTTCAGACTGATGATCCTCTATTTTTAAAAGGAAGTAAAAATAATTATTGGTTTGTTTCAAAAGCTGCAACCTGATGGAAACACACACACACACACACACACACACACACACACACACACACACACACACACACACACACACACACACACACACACACACACACACACACACACACACACACAGATGTTAGGCTAACACTTTTTGGATGGCTTCAGGGGCTGCTGGGAGGGTTCTGTAGCCGTTTCTGTGTTTTCACAATCTTTTCCCTACAGATCAGAACCTGCAGCAGAGAAAATCAAACATAGATTACATAAAGTCAACTTTTATCCAAACAGAAATATTATGGCTGATCCAATAACAACATGTCCTTCTGGGTATAATCTTTTTAGAGCAGTGGTTCTCAAACTGAGTGGCGCTTCCCCCCTAGTGGGGCGTGGAGGTACTGCAGGGGGCGCGTGAAGCTTGTTAGGAAGTTGTAAACAAACATTGTGTGCGCTTTATTATATAAAAAATACATAGATTTCTTATTGCTACATCAAAGTTATTGAAGTATATCTTGCAGCGATGTTTGTGAAGATGATGAAGAAGTCTCCGGAGCCACCAGCTTGTATATAATAAGGTTTATTACAACAGCAAAGTAACAGATACCAACACGGGCGATGTGGGGTTCCCAGAGCCAATTGTGGAAGTCCCCCGAACAGTCTTTGTGCATACACTATATAGGAGAAAAATGTGTGTGTGTGTGTGTGTGTGTCAAATTGGATGTTCCATGAGGATGTGTACCCAAATAAGGTGAACTATATGTTCGTACAGCATGTCTTGCGGATACCCCTATACGGTGAGATATACGTTAGTCTTTGCCTTGCTCATCCCTGGAGGTCTTCTGACGTAGTCCAGAGGTTTGTTACACGACCTCCTGTTGTACCACACCACTCTCTGCACTCTCTACGACCTCAGGGAGTAAACAACTGTATCTGAACTGATTTACTATAACACCTAGGCCCTAACTGTTTATGCCCCACTCGGTGACCTAGGCCATTTTTTAACGTATTCCAGATGTTGTTTTTCACTCTTCTTCTCCCCAGCATTCCTTTGGCCTCAGAGAATCTTCACCTTCGTGTACCACCAGATTTAATACACCACATTATCTTGCACATTTTATCGAACCAAATATGTTTCTAACTTGGCAATATCATTATTTCTGCTCTTCCAGAGACCTCTCTCGTGTGTGTGCTGGGGGGGGGGGGGCTGCTCGCTCACGGGACACGCTGCAAAACGTACACTCTACAAGGCTCGATGTGGACAACGCTCGTATGACAGAAGTATTTTGCGTAAACAGGAGCAATCTGTCCAGCAGCTGGCCAAAAGGCATCATATTCAGAGGAGGAGATGCACAGCTTTCTGCTGTAAATCAAAGCTCTGTTGCCCCAATGACGAGTAAGGTGGGAGAAGTACTGAAGTCTGATTTGAGGGTTGACTATATTTCACATCATTAATCCAAATCTGTAAAGTAACGGGATTACATACATGTAGTGGAGTAGAAGTACAAAGATGCAAAACCTGAAATACTCAAGTACAAGTATCTCAAAAGTATACTTGAGTACAGTTCCTCAGTGTAAATGTACTGCAGGTATGGTATGTGTGCTAGCAGCCCAGAATCCACAATCTATATTAAATAAAGATATTTTAGTTCCTTTTGCAATTTGATAGTTTTTCCCTAAAACAACAAATAAAACACCATTAATTTCCACAGCTGAATATGTTCTATCCATAATCACATACAGTTGGATCTGTGTGTGTTGTTATTATTAGCAGAGAAAATGTGAAGTTTGTACAACTACATACAATTAATCCTACCAATCTAGATCGGAACCGGGTTCGGTTGGGGGGGTCGAAAATATTCCCATTACCCAAAGGGGTCTGACTGTAAAAGTTTGAGAACCGCTGGGTTACAGTGAGTTTGTCTCTGTAACGCTTCAATCAGGGGGCTCCCTCTGTACCCTTTACAGAGTTACAGTCAGGAAGAGAAGCTGTGTGGAAACCAAGGAGTTCAGGTAGTTTCAGGTTTATGGAGTTTAATATCATATGTGTGTATCCATGCAACCACAAGCTACTCTACTGAATTCTAGGAGAGGCTTTGGTGTGAAGAAAGGTGTGAGAGCCATTTGGGCATTTTATTTACTGTACTTATCGACACTTGATGAGCACATTGCACATTCTCTAAAGTTAACATTAATGAACCTAATTATAATCATACAGTTTACCTGACATTGTGCTTTGTTTATGGGCCGCCATAAGTTCATGTTTTTGTTGTTGTAGAAAATAATCATAGCACACCGTAGTGCGCACGCTCAAGAGGGCAGTCTCAGGTAGAGATGGCGTTGCCAGCGGGACAAAGAAAAAGGTCTGAATGGAAGTCTGGAAGGGGCAAGGGAAGAAGGCTCTGACCGCACGCATCCCTAGCTGTATTTTTGTGAGTATACATTTTGTTTGTGCTGTGCAGAAGTCCCAAATCGGCAGTGGGCCGGCAAAGGATTTATCGACAACCAAGGAATACAGCATTTAAATGGAACCATGAAGGTATCTGGGTTTTCATGGGAGTCAATACTCGAATGCGCACCGCAGACTAAGAGGCCTTTGAACATTTGGATACGCGTAATCGGCCGCTACAAAAGGCCTTCTCCAAACCAAGAAACACACACTGATCAGAAGGACCTCTTAAACAGCCGTTAGTCTAGCTATACACACCTTTGTAGAAGCGGATAACTTCCCTCCAGATCAGAACCTGCAGCAGAGAAAATCAAACATAGATTACATAAAGTCAACTTTTATCCAAACAGAAATATTACTGATGATCCAACAACAACATGTCCTTCTGGGTATAATCTCTCAGAGTGAGTTTGTTCTTGATGAATGTTTGAGTCAGCAGGAATGAATGTGTGTGTACAGATGACCCCTGAGGGACACCATCACACACTCCTCCTGCAGTCTGACTGAGACTTTGATTCTCCTCTCATTCAGGTCTCTGTTTCCACTGCTGTACATTACTCATGCTTTCAGTCGTCTGGTATCTAGTAGAAGGAACTCGTTGAATAGTTTAGCTCTTTGTGAATAGTTGTGCTTTGCTAAAGTAGGCTTTCATCTCCATTTAATGACTCCATTACTCTGATCTTTGGTCCTGAGTTTGTCTCTGTAACGCTTCAATCAGGGGGCTCCCTCTGTACCCTTTACAGAGTTACAGTCAGGAAGAGAAGCTGTGTGGAAACCAAGGAGTTCAGGTAGTTTCAGGTTTATGGAGTTTAATATCATATGTGTGTATCCATGCAACCACAAGCTACTCTACTGAATTCTAGGAGAGGCTTTGGTGTGAAGAAAGGTGTGAGAGCCATTTGGGCATTTTATTTACTGTACTTATCGACCACTTGATGAGCACATTGCACATTCTCTAAAGCAGTGGTTCTTAACCTGGGTTCGGTGAGTCAGTCTCAGGGGTTCGGCGTAGGTCAAGACACACACATGACTCATATGAATCGTGATGACACGCCCCGCTTGGCCTATTTGTGCTGCAGGGAATTAGGTGAGCTCAGTAGTCGACTTGTGATTGTCGTGATGGTACGTCGTGTGATTTCTTTCTTAATATTTTAATCCCTTCATACTAACTATGTCGAGCAAACAAAGAAAGTGGTCGGACGAAAATTTTAAAATATGGATT
>NC_086368.1:29894776-29912344 GCF_036324505.1 Eleginops maclovinus
AAATGAAGTTTTCATTTCGACCCCTTTTTTTTTGAGCCGCGGGTTTTTGTAAAAAGAAAATGCGGGCCTGATTTTTCCCAACCCCCCCGCTTTCAGCTCGAAATTTTCCCTAGGGGGAAATTGCGCTTTTGGGCGGAGAAAACCTGTTTTTTGAATTTGTGTGGTTGGGGGTTGTGGTGCCGTTTCCAAAGTTTTTCCTTTTTTAGACAGCGCTGGAGTTTTTTTTCCACAGCATACAAACACCTCGTTTTTTCACCATGTTGAAAATGATTCCCCCTTTCCCTTTCCCTCGGGGAAATGCCCTTTTTCGGGGGGGCCCCGGACCCTCCGCCATGCCAGTACAACTTTTGCGCCCTACTAGCTATCCCTGCTAGTGCTGTATATTTCATTTTGATAAAAATGAATGTGCAATTTATCTTTCCCTTTGTTTTTATTAGTAAATTTAAAAATTTTGCCGCCTTTTGGGCGCTGAAAAAATACAAAATTATTTCAAAATAAGGGTTCCCTATTTTTTTTTCGGGATCTACGGGGTTTTTTTTTTCAAAGTTAAATTTTTCCTGTCGATCTCGTTTGCGGGTTGGCACCAGTTTTTGTCCTTTTAACCCTCAGATCAGCTTTTTAAACCCTTCCTCAAAACCCTCTGAGTAAACAGCCCTTGCTTTCTATTTACATCCCGGGAGAGCCAATGTCTGAACAGTCATGATTAAACGGCTTTCCTTCCAATGCTGTCAGAGTGGGTTCCAGAAGGCGGGGGTTGGATGCTGTATTACCACTCCATGGGCGGGAAAGGGGCGGGGGAAAAGGATTTGTCTTTGCGGGAGGAAAAGTCGGTCCTGGGGGAAAAGTCCTGCAGGAGGTTTTCCTTTTTTGATGGGGGCCTTCTTTTCAAAACTTTTGGGGTCAGAGTAAAGCATTAAAAGGGTTTCGATCGCACTTTTTCCCTTTGGAAACTGAAGAAAGGCAACCCCTCCTCATCTTTGAAAGAGGGAGGCGCCCGACGCTGGAAGATACCCCGGGTTTTTTTCCCCAACATCTGCACCCATGGGTAAAACTTTCTAGTTGGCGGGATTTTGGGGTTGAGTACTTTTTGGGGAAACCAACACGCGTCTCCCTTTTGGGGGGCAAGAGAGTGCTTTTTAAAGGGCCCCCCTGAGAATTGAACACAAAACTTTAAACATGTAGGCTTGGTAATGTTCATTTAATGTGAGGAAACATTGAGACAATAAAATCGGATGAATGGGGCCCCCCCCCCTTCTAGTACCAATTTGGGGAAAAGGAAGGTGTGAGGGGCTACATTTTAAGGGGGTTGGGTGAAAATTGTGTCTCTGCTCCCTGTTTTTCCGTCTCCATTTTTTGAACGTTTTAAAACATTTTTTAAGGGAAGGGTTTTTTGACAAGAAATTAAAACAAATGTTTTTGGGCTTTAAGATCTCAAACCTTAAGGGCCGATCCCGGGGAACTCTAGGGGCCGTGAAGTCCCCTGGGGCAGTGTGCTGAGCTCCTGGGGCCCCAGTGTTATTAAAGATGTAGATCAAGTTGTATCCGTAAGTGGTGGTGGGGTTCCCAGGGTCTGATTTTAACCCCAAAGCGTTCTTTTACTTCAAGTGAGGCACCTTTTCAAAGTTCAAATGTCTTCTTTTTCAAACCCGCATTTTTGTTCCAAAGGGGAGTGGTTTTTAAAAGAGACAAACAGCGGGTTTTCGGTTTAGTGGGTGTTTATTTTGCCCTTTACAACAATGATTTCCATTGGCTGTTGGCTTTAGCTGTTCATCTGCCCGTAGGGGAAAAACAGGGGTTTCCTCCCTTGGTCACCTATGTCATATTTGGGAAATTGTGCAGCTAAAACCCTTTCCCCCCAGTTTTTAAAAGATATTTAAAGGGTTTAAACTGAAGTAAAAAAAATGACATGAAAAAAACAAACATAAAGGTCCTATCTGTGAGACCTGGTGCAAAAAAAAATGCGTTTTATCCCCCCTTTTGGGGCCCTGAAGGGGGTTTCTATTTGTAGTTTTTTTCCCTCCCCCCCCAAAGGGCCCTTTTTTGGGTTCCCTTTTTTGTTCCCCCGCTGCAACCCCAAAAACCGTTCCCTCAGACTCTTAATGCCCCAGCAGCCCGGGAGCTTCTGCAGTGGATTTCCTGGTGGGT
The DNA here is from genome assembly GCF_036324505.1 of Eleginops maclovinus. NCBI lineage: Eukaryota > Metazoa > Chordata > Actinopteri > Perciformes > Eleginopidae > Eleginops > Eleginops maclovinus. The sequence goes on from NC_086368.1 coordinate 29,896,922, forward strand.
TCTGTGAAAACTAAAGGGAAAAGTGGCAGGAAAACAATGGGAAGGGGATCCTTTATGGGAGAAACGAGTTCCCCGAGGAAGACCAATCTTTATCACTCTCTGCATTAAGGTACCAGGGAAACCCAACCCCTTTCCAGTGTGTGGGTTTTTCAGGAGGCATCAAGCACGGGTCCCCTTTCTCGATCTTTTGTACAAACAGTGGGGAGATGAGTTCCTTGCTTTATTAAAAAAAAAAATTAAAAAAGATAATTTCAAAAGTAAGTGTGGGGGTGTTTTGGGGGTGTGTGTGTTTTGTTTTGTGTGGGGTGTGTGTGTTTCGAGAAAGGAGTGGGACCCATCCCGCACCGGGATCTGGGGGAAGGGGATCGGTTTTATTGGGTTTTGGGAAAATTTTAATTCTTGCTGCGTTCTGTTGTTTTGTACGTGAACACTGCATTAAAAGACGCCACAGTAAAGGTACGTTTATATAATTCTATGTATTTCTTCTTAATCTGCACACACCAACGTATCAGATGTGTCCAGAGTCTGGTCTCTGTGTCTTCTCAGATGAGCTTCATTGTGTTACTGTTTACATCAGGTTGATTTACTGACACCACAAACACATCCAGATATAAACGATGATACCAGACGACTGAAAGCATGAGTAATGTACAGCAGTGGAAACAGAGACCTGAATGAGAAGAGAATCAAAGTCTCAGTCAGACTGCAGGAGGAGTGTGTGATGGTGTCCCTCAGGGGTCATCTGTACACACACATTCATTCCTGCTGACTCAAACATTCATCAAGAACAAACTCACTCTGAGAGATTATACCCAGAAGGACATGTTGTTGTTGGATCATCAGTAATATTTCTGTTTGGATAAAAGTTGACTTTATGTAATCTATGTTTGATTTTCTCTGCTGCAGGTTCTCCTGTGGGGAAACTTATCCACTTCTACAAAGGTTTGTATAGCTAGACTAACGGCTGTTTAAGAGGTCCTTCTGATCAGTGTGTGTTTCTTGGTTTGGAGAAGGCCTTTTGTAGCGGCCGATTACGCGTATCCAAATGTTCAAAGGCCTCTTAGTCTGCTGTGCGCATTCGAGTATTGACTCCCATGAAAACCCAGATACTTCATGGTTCCATTTAAATGCTGTATTCCTTGGTTGTGGATAAATCCTTTGCCGGCCCACTGCCGATTTGGGACTTCTGCACAGCACAAACAAAATGTATACTCACAAAAATACAGCTAGGGATGCGTGCGGTCAGAGCCTTCTTCCCTTGCCCCTTCCAGACTTCCATTCAGACCTTTTTCTTTGTCACGCTGGCAACGCCATCTCTACCTGAGACTGCCCTCTTGAGCGTGTGCACTACGGTGTGCTATGATTATTTTCTACAACAACAAAAACATGAACTTATGGCGGCCCATAAACACAGCCCAATGTCAGGTAAACTGTATGATTATAATTAGGTTCATTAATGTTAACTTTAGAGAATGTGCAATGTGCTCATCAAGTGGTCGATAAGTACAGTAAATAAAATGCCCAAATGGCTCTCACACCTTTCTTCACACCAAAGCCTCTCCTAGAATTCAGTAGAGTAGCTTGTGGTTGCATGGATACACACATATGATCTTAAACTCCATGAAGGAACTGTAGGGGTGATTTGGTTCGGGGAGAGTGAGTGTGGCGAGCAGACAGGGTCTCGGTCAGAAGACCCAAAGGGCAAGGATGCAATGAGGCAAGGAGAAGGCAGGGTTTAATGCAAGAACCAGTATTTATTTTCCCTTTTGGTCTTGATTATTTTGTGTGCTGCATGAGAAAACAAAGAAACAATACAACTACAATTAAATAACGAAGTGGTCAATCAAACAGAGAAACCAACAATCATGTGCAAATACACAATTCAGAACTAAACAGCAAAGGCAACGAACAAGCAACAATCATGTGTGAATACGCAATCCACAACTAAACAGCAAAGTAACAAACAAGCAACAAACAATTCCCACATGGCTCCTAGCACATGTCTGAGAACAAAGGGATCAGCAAAACTACCACAAAGGCATACAAATGAAACAATAAACAATGAATTGACCACTCACGTTAACTTGAAGACGCACACTTCAGGATATGTGGAGGAAACTCAGGACACAGGGTTAAATTGGTGTGCTGGCAGGGAGTGCAAAGGATGAACTAAAGGGTGAGCAGGCTATTTATAGTCTCCGCCCCTTAGCTGGCAGGTGGAGTGGGATTCAGTTTGGCAGATTCACCATATTAGAAAGATAACTGAAAAAAAAAGGACGAAAATCCAGGGAGTCTTTTCACTCCATAAACCTGAAACTACCTGAACTCCTTGGTTTCCACACAGCTTCTCTTCCTGACTGTAACTCTGTAAAGGGTACAGAGGGAGCCCCCTGATTGAAGCGTTACAGAGACAAACTCAGGACCAAAGATCAGAGTAATGGAGTCATTAAATGGAGATGAAAGCCTACTTTAGCAAAGCACAACTATTCACAAAGAGCTAAACTATTCAACGAGTTCCTTCTACTAGATACCAGACGACTGAAAGCATGAGTAATGTACAGCAGTGGAAACAGAGACCTGAATGAGAAGAGAATCAAAGTCTCAGTCAAACTGCAGGAGCAGTGTGTGATGGTGTCCCTCAGGGGTCATCTGTACACACACATTCATTCCTGCTGACTCAAACATTCATCAAGAACAAACTCACTCTGAGAGATTATACCCAGAAGGACATGTTGTTGTTGGATCATCAGTAATATTTCTGTTTGGATAAAAGTTGACTTTATGTAATCTATGTTTGATTTTCTCTGCTGCAGAATCCATTGGGAAGATAAAAGATGTGGATAAGACAAACAGCTCTACTGAAGGATGTCCTCTGAAGACAAACCGTGGTACAGACCTTCAAAGCCTCTCCTAGAATTCAGTAGAGTAGCTTGTGGTTGCATGGATACACACATATGATATTAAACTCCATAAACCTGAAACTACCTGAACTCCTTGGTTTCCACACAGCTTCTCTTCCTGACTGTAACTCTGTAAAGCAGGGGTTTTGAACTGGTTTTGTCCCAGGGACCACCATTCGGACTAGAAAGCAATCCGCGGCCCACTGATGTGCCTGCGCGTGTGTATTTGGTGTTACATGCATAGCTCAATGCATGAAACATGAAAGAGAGGCCACGCAGATTTTATAATAATAAAAGTAGATTTATTAAATTAAATTAAATTAAAGATTATTTTAAAGAAAGAATAAAGAATAATAAAGTGTTGTGCAATTCAGTATTGGGAAAAGTAACTAAAAATGTCATGCAAAGTCAGTCTAGGTGTGTGACAAAACAACAACGGAGAACAAAAATCCAACAACACCGGAGAACCAAAATCCAACAAATGAAGACCAAGGCAGCCTCAACTGCTGGCTGGTCAGGGCTTTTATAACCCAGCCAGGACAGACCTGTCACCAATCACCTGCTGTAGAGACAGAGAGATTGAGAAAAGCAGAGAGAGATTGAGAAAAGCAGGGAGAGAGAACAGGCTTACCATTAACACAGGGCGGGGCCTAAACCCGCCAGGGTCGTAACAGTGAAAACATGGGAGAATTAGGCCTACCTGTCAGTGTGATATCTGGGCGTGGTGAAGTCCACACAGCCTGTCTATTCGTGGCGAAATGGTAGACAGAGACAGTCTCATGTCATTCTCTGGATCAAGCCTAGCCCTGTACTTATTCTTTAAGTACGCCAGTGTAGAAAAACCACTCTCACACAGGTATGTGGTTGGAAAGGGCAAAAGACACCTCATTGCTTTTGCAGCAAGCTGTGGAAATTCTGTCTGGCAACTTATCCAGAATTTAACAAGGGGCTGTGTGTCGTACATATGCCTCCTGACAGAGTCTGTGGACATCTCAATCAGCTTATCCTCTTCCACAGCCGTCAGACTTGACCCTACTGATGCATCGTCACTGAATGGGAGCAGGATCCACTTGCTGTCACGGCGCCACTCTTCCGAATCAGTGAAGTACTTTGCGAATTGACGCACAAGCTTCCTCAAATGCTCACATATAGTGTCGTTGATGTCAGTGCTGTCAGGGTATTCCTCAACTGAAGGAAACATCGCCAAGTTATTGCTCTCCACTCGTTCGATCCACTTTGACATTTTTTTCACAAATGCGTCGAGCTTCTCGTAGAGCTGCATGACGTTTGCATCTCTCCCTTGCATGGAGCTGTTCAACTTGTTCAGCTCTGCAAAAACATCTGTGAGGTACGCCAGCTTAGTTAACCAGTAACTATCGTTGAAATTGGAAGCCAGATCAGAATGCTTCTCGCACAAGAACTCGTAGATAGCTCCGCGTAGTTCAAACACACGGGCGAGCACAGCGCCGCGAGACAGCCAACGCACCTCTGAATGATAAAGGAGAGAGCTGTGTTCACTTCCCAAGTCATGGCATAGGGATGAAAACAGGCGTGTATTCAATGCGTTTCGTTTTATGAAGTTGACCGTCTTGACAACGACATCAAACACACCACTGAGCTCAACACTGAGATCTTTGGAGGCGAGAGCCTCTCTATGAATCAGGCAGTGTGTCCAAATTACCCCCGGAGCCACCCTCCTTACATGCGCAAACAGTCCAGTCTTGCTGCCACTCATGGCTCGGGCCCCATCGCTGCATAATGCAACGCACCTCTGCCACGAGATATTGTGCTCCGTGAAAAAATCGTCCAGTGCTTTAAATATTTCTACACCGGTAGTTCGCCCGGGCAGTGGTTTGCAAAAAAGAAATTCCTCGCACATAGTGCCACTGTCCTCGTATCGCACAAATGTTAACAGTTGCGCATCATTAGTAACATCTGTCGTCTCGTCGATTTGAAGGGAAAACAGAACTGTCTGAAGTTTTGCCATCAGCTGGTCTTTGACATCATTTGCCATTTCCCCAATTCGTCTTCCGATTGTGTTGTCTGACAACGGAATAGTTTTTAATTTGTTGGCACATTCTTCGCTTACCATAGCTCTGCACATATCTATGGCTGCTGGCAATATAAGCTGCTCTGCAATGGTATGGGGCTTCTTACTTTTTGCAACCCTGAGAGCGACCAGATACGATGCTTTCAGTGCGTTTTCATTTATTTTTGCACTCTTCCTCATGGTAGCCTGCTGTCCTTTGAAATCACGCAACATCTGTTGCATGTACTCAACGGGTTTGGCCTTCAAGTGGACGTGATGCGTCTCCATATGCCGCGTAAGTTTCGACGGCTTCATAGCTTCATTACAGAGAATTGTTGAACATACGAAACACAGTGGTACCTCCTCTCCTGCTCTGTCTGTCGTCACTGTGAATCCATATTTAACATATTCCTCATTGTATTTTCTTTTTCGTCTTTTTTGCGAAGTTGACGCTTCGGAAGCCTGTCCTTGCCCTATCGTGGCGGCCTGTCCCTCTGTCGTGGCAGCCTGACCCTCTGTCATGGCAGCCTGTCCCTCTGGCACTTTCCTCACTACAAAACGATCCATTGGTGCTAGATATATAGCTAGACTAGTACATATGTAACAAATGTTTGCTGTACTACAACCTATCTTAAAATACTCTCGTCGGCTATGCTTATAAATGTGTGTCAACTTTGCTCGCAAGACTGTACGTAATGAATAATAAGTGAGGTTAGCGACGCAACTCATTACCATTAGCGAATCACAGGCTACCATAGACTGGATAGGCGCAAGGCTACATTCTGTCAGCTTGAATTTCCTTTATATTATTTTAAACATATTTTTCACGATATGTAACGGTATTCTGGAAATGTGTTGAAATATCAAAGCGAATTTATATTAAAAAAAAACAATGGTGAACTGATCAACATAGGCTCTTGTCACGGACCACATGCAATGCCGCCGCGGACCACCAGGGGTCCGCGGACCACCGGTTGAAAACCCCTGCAAAGGGTACAGAGGGTGAAATTATTGAGGGTGGTTGATTCCAGTATTATAAAGTCAACGCAGTGGATCTCAGGAGCACATGGAGGCAGGACTTCCAGATAATAGTCTTTGATTTGTAGTTTGTTGGTTCTTATATTGTTGATCGGTTTATCTGGCAGAAAAGCACAACACATTCCAGGTAGTTTAAACACAACACTCTTTACTCAAATTATGTTACGAGGCAGCTATCTCTACATAACTATATGCCATGTGGCGACAAAGTAACCACAGGCAATCAAAACGGCACAGAAGATAAAGAGAGATAAGCCACCCAAGATGCCATGAAGATACAACCTAGAAAAGAAACGTACTGGTTATTTACTCGAGACAACAGTTCTGTCTCAAGAGTAGCTGGGGCCAGCCAGCTTCTTTGTTCGTCGGGGGAAGGGAAGCCACAGGTGAGCTGGTGGCCTTAATAGATTGGCTAGCTCCGCCCCTCCAGGGTGGCAGGAGGAGGGAGCAGGTAGAGGAGTGGGGGAAGGGTTTTCCACAGCCGCCCCTCAGATATGTGACACATATTTGATTCAAAGGAAAACCCTTGTGTTCCTTCAGGGTTCTTAGTCATCTCTGATCTCCGTGAGGGAAACCAGTCGGCTGACAGGACGTACATATGATTTCCCTTTGATTAGTACCTCAGCCACTCTGACTCTGCCGTCTGAGCTAGGGAGAAGTTTCTGAACCTTTCCTATTGGCCAGGATGCCTGGGGTAGATTCGGGTCCACGACCATTACAATGACATCCAGGATGAGATTCGGTTTCTCCTATCTCCACTTTTGCCGAGTTTGAAGGGTAGGGAGGTAGTTCTTTATAAAGCTTACCCAGAATTAATCTGCGAGCACTTGACTGTGCCGCCATCTCCTTGTACCTAGAAGGTCAGGACAGGCATATACGACCTGGGGAAGGGCTGCCTCAAGCCGCCCCATCAGGGGAAGGTTTGGGGTCACTGGGCCTGATATGTCAGAGGCGGTGTACCCGAGGGTCTTGGAGTTCAGGATCTCCTCAACCTCTATGAGTACAGTTTGCAACACTTCCTCCGTGACGGATTGATTGCCCAAGGTGACACGTAATGCTGTCTTAATGGCTCTCACTTCCCTTTCCCAGGTCCCCCCAGATTGGGGGGCATGCGGGGATCCTCAAGAAGCGCACTTTGTGTTTAGACATATGTTCTTGAAGAGCAGGGCTCAATTGGTCAATTGCAGCTCTCTCGCTCCTCCCACGAAGTTGGTGCCATGGTCTGATATGACTTCAAATGGGGTTCCACATCGTGCTACGAAGCGGTGGAATGCCATGAGGAAGCTGTCTGTGTCCAGACTAGGAAGAAGGTCTCTATGAATGCACGGTGTGGTCAGACATTTAAAGAGTATTCCCCATCTCTTCTCCTGTCTGCGGCCGACTTTGACAAGGAAAGGGCCAAAGCAGTCCATCCCTGTGGACCAGAAAGGGGGCTTGAATGATCGCAGGCGAGATGGAGGTAGATCAGCCATCCTAGGAATCTCTGGGTTTGCCTTCCATTTCTTGGACTCCATGCATGAATGCTGGTGTTTCCGCACTGCTTGTCTTCCACGCAAGATCCAATATTTCCTCCTGAGGCCGGCAAAGACTCTCTCCGGCCCAGGGTGGCAGAGCTTATTTTCAAAGTCCTTAATCAGCAGTTGTGTAATGTAGTGTTTTGGATCCAAAACCACAGGATGGATATTGTTATAATCCAGACGTTCACTTTTGCGCAGCCGAGCACAACTCTGATCAAGTTTGTGGTGTGATTGAACTCAGGGGCCAGATTGTTCAGGCGGCTTTGACTGGTGACAGGTTTGTCTGCTTTGAGTACGGCATACTCTTCTGGGAAACTCTCTTGATGTGAATGTGTTATAAGGAGGGCCTCCACCGAAGCTCTCTCAGGGGGTTGAGAACCTGCATCCAAGGACGAGATGATGTTCTGGGCGGTTCCAACAACCAGGTCCTCCCAGGACTGAAAGTCAAGGATGTCTTTGGGGATGGTTGTAGGCATAAGGGACGTATAACCACAGAAGGAAGATTTTCTGATCTCAGTTTCTGCATCATTAGAGGTTGAGAGTGGAAACCAGGGCCATTCACGAGGATGCTGTTACAGGAAAGGAAGGCCCTGACTCCATTGGTGCGGAGAGGCTAGTTCTTTCAAGGTTTTTCCTCTGGTGATGTCATCAGCTGGGTATTTTGCTGAATTAATATACCTCTAGTCAGAGGGGGCGTGTACTCAAGGATCTCTGTGATCCGATGGGCAACAATTGTTTTGTACTGGCAGGACTCTGATTGGAGCCAGGTTAGGACGGTTGTGGAGTCTGACCATAGCACTAGTTTGTCAAGGGTCAGAGTAAGTTCTGACTGCAGCTTCTTTACCAGTTGAGCTCCAGTCAAAGCAGCACATAACTCCAGGCGGGGAATAGTGATTTGGCGCCTGGGTGCCCCTCTTGAACGACCAGGACAAATGAGATATGTACCTGCCCGTTGGAATCCACTGTCCTCAGGTAGGCCACAGATCCATAGGCCGTCTCAGAGGCATCACAGAACACATGCAGTTCTCTGGTCACTGAAGGATCCTGATTTTCAACGGGTCCATAACACCATGGGATCTTGATTTCGGTCAAAGAAGGAAGTTCCTTTTCCCATAATCCTCAAGCTTTCACGAATGCGTCAGGGAGGCATGGGTCGTCCCAGTCCCGCTCTTTTGACCTCAGTTTCTGAATGAGGACTTTGGCACGGGTGGTGAATGGGATGACAAACCCAAGGGGGTCGTACTGGGTGGCAAGTATCCTGTACACATTGCGAAGAGTATAAGCTTTTGGTACTCAACAGGCCTGTGTTTGTAGCCTAAGGTGTCAGAGGAGCAGTGCCATATCAAGCCCAATGCTCCTTCCCATGGGTCAGTGCGATCTTGGCTATTCCACCGTTCTGTATTCTGTGATTGAGCTTCTTTGGGGAGATGCTCAACCACTGAGGGGAGGTTACTGATCCACTGTCGGATTTCAAAGCCCCGAGGGTCGAGTAATGCTCGCAGTCGGCCCAAGACAATTTTGAACTGCTGTTTGGCGGGAAAGCTTTGAAGAAAGTTGTCTACATAGACTGACTGTGGCACTGATGTTTCCACACAGCTTCTCTTCCTGACTGTAACTCTGTAAAGGGTACAGAGGGAGCCCCCTGATTGAAGCGTTACAGAGACAAACTCACTCTAACCCAGCGGTTCTCAAACCTTTACAGTCAGACCCCCTTTGGGTAATGGGAATATTTTGTACTCAAGTACAAGTATACTTTTGAGATACTTGTACTTGAGTATTTCAGGTTTTGCATCTTTGTACTTCTACTCCACTACATGTATGTAATCCCGTTACTTTACAGATTTGGATTAATGATGTGAAATATAGTCAACCCTCAAATCAGACTTCAGTACTTCTCCCACCTTACTCGTCATTGGGGCAACAGAGCTTTGATTTACAGCAGAAAGCTGTGCATCTCTCCTCTGAATATGATGCCTTTTGGCCAGCTGCTGGACAGATTGCTCCTGTTTACGCAAAAATACTTCTGTCATACGAGCGTTGTCCACATCGAGCCTTGTAGAGTGTACGTTTTGCAGCGTGTCCGTGAGCGAGCAGCCCCCCCCCCCCAGCACACACACGAGAGAGGTCTCTGGAAGAGCAGAAATAATGATATTGCAAGTTAGAAACATATTTGGTTTGATAAAATGTGCAAGATAACTTTGATGTAGCAATAAGAAGTCTATGTATTTTTTATATAATAAAGCGCACACAATGTTTGTTTACAACTTCCTAACAAGCTTCACGCGCCCCCTGCAGTACCTCCACGCCCCACTAGGGGGGCGCGCCACTCAGTTTGAGAACCACTGCTCTAAAAAGATTATACCCAGAAGGACATGTTGTTATTGGATCAGCCATAATATTTCTGTTTGGATAAAAGTTGACTTTATGTAATCTATGTTTGATTTTCTCTGCTGCAGGTTCTGATCAGGAGGGAGAAGATTTTGAAAACACAGAAACGGCTCTGTTACAGAACCCTCCCAGCAGCACCTGAAGCCATCCAAAAAGTGTTAGCCTAACATCTGTGTGTGTGTGTGTGTGTGTGTGTGTGTGTGTGTGTGTGTGTGTGTGTGTGTGTGTGTGTGTGTGTGTGTGCGTGCGTGCGTGCGTGCGTGCGTGCGTGTGTGTGTGCGTGCGTGTGTGTGTGTTTCCATCAGGTTGCAGCTTTTGAAACAAACCAATAATTATTTTTACTTCCTTTTTAAAATAGAGGATCATCAGTCTGAAGGAGAGAGAGAGAGAATTAACCGCCACAGAATCACTTTGATGAATATTCTTGCTAATTGTTGAACGTAAATCTGTCTCAAAAGGACGTTAATATCGAGGAGAAGAATGTCTAAAATGAAGTGTAAATATTATAATTGTATTGTTTAAAGTTTACTGTTTTTAGGAAGACCTTTATCTCTTTCGATGATAAAGCAGAGGATGAATCTGGCAGGAATAATCCAGATGCAGTTACTCTTTATGAGCAGCCTGTTACAGGTTCCTGTGAAACCAGCTCTTTCACTTTTATATTTTTCCTTAATTTGTTGATTTGTTTGCCATTCAGGGAACGCCAATCAGAAGGTGGAGTTTGTTGTTTGAGAAAATGTCTGAAGTTGATCTGTTTTAAATGAACTCCTGGAAAATGATAGTTTGTTGGTCAGTCTGAATGTGTTAATTGAAGGATGTTATGAATTATATCTTGTGTTACATATATGATGATTATTATATCCATAAGAAGCTTTAGTTTTTGTCTTTCAATTCTATTCATGGTAGAGGATTATCAGTCTGAATGGGCTGATGAAGCGGATCTGAGCTAGTTGTGAAGGCAGCAGGAACACTCTGTGTCTTTGAGGGAACTCTAATAATTGTTTTGATCACTTTTTATTGAATTATGAATTTATGAATGTGTAAATACACGTATCCATTTCTGGGGATTATTCAACCGTACATCATGTCATTACACCAAAGTGACCTGGAGTTTCATTCTGAACAATAATCTCTCCAAACCTCACTGTGAATTATTGAGGGGGTTTCTTATGTTGTCAGATGAAAAGCGCTGCCTTGATATTCTGAGTTTGTTTTCTGTTTCCTTTATTTTTATTGTGTTACCTGCTGACTGTATTATCTGCCAAAAAATGACCCACTGTTGTTGTTGTGTATTATGTTCTGCTGAAGCACAAATAAGGAATGCACTTTTGCTTTTGCACAGACCACTGTTATAAATGAATAAACATTGAACCTGTATTTAATAACTGCACCTGTTTTTCATATTTTATTTACTGAGTGGAAAAATGTAACGAGTTTAATTTATTTTGAATTTAATACTTCAGTAAAATACGGAACATCAGTAAAGTAATTCACTGTTCGTAAGTTATGTAGTTCAAACTAAACTCTGAAGACATACTCCTGAGATCGGTGTAAAGATTTAAGCGTTTGGAGATACATGGGCAACCCTCAGGTTATTAATCATAATAATAAATGAGTGCTGCACGGTGCACCGGTACTACAAAGGTATCGCGATACCCTGCCGTTAAAAAGCAACGATTCCCCGTTTCACCAGTACCGGTATTTGTCAAGTGTTCCGTCTTTTTTGGCTGTGCTTAACCCCCACTTGATAGGGAGGCACCAATTCTGAATGTTTTAACTGGGTTTCACTCAATGACCAGGCTTCTTGTATCTTTATCCGATTTATTTTTCTTCCTTTTGTAGCCCAGACAGTACAGGTGAAAAACCTTAAAAACCAGAGAACACCAACCATTTACAAATTTGCACATCTCTTATAAAAATAGGCACAGGAATCAACAATGATCAATTATCAAAATGTTTGACCTGACACACACATGTATAAATAACCACATATATATATAAATAAATAACCACATGTATATAAATAAACACATCTGTTAAGTTAATCATTTTAGCTTGAATCCATCACAGATATTAAATTAGCCTACATTTTCTAATACGAGAACCACAATGAGTGACTGATCAACCACATGGATCACTAAACAGTTCAATTGTTAGCAGCATGTTTAGCACACCATTTTTTCCCATATAAATATTTACAAATATTTACAATACATTTTCACTCCCACCAAGTTACAATGTGCAATTTCAGCAATTCATTTTAGACAAACTTCATATGATCTAGGACTATGCACGTTTTAAACCATGGCTTTATGCCAATCCATCACAGCAGTATTCCATATCAAAGAGCTAAATCACTGAATTAAGCAAACTACAATAAAACTGACTAACCAACGTTTCCACAATACATTCTGCACTACCCGTGAATATTTACAACACAAAAGCAGATACTACCGTGCACAAACACAAATGACTTTCCCGCGGCAGCATTCAAATGCGTCGTCGGCGTCCATCAAACAATCAACAAGTGGCACTCGCAACAAAGTCTTAACGTAGCGATCTTACCGGCTGTCTGTTCAGTCTTTGAATAATTGGTACCAGATTCAGCACAACTTCGGAAGAGCTCGATGAGAATGCCGCCTCTTACTTTTCTCGTGCTTTACTGACGTTTGTCTTTTTAAACAGATATTAAGCTGGAACTGCGTGCGTCTTCTTTTGCTGCTCGAGTGTTCACATGCGAGTGATAATTAGTTCCGCTTGACTGCCGACGACGAAAAAGGGGCGTTCACCGTGACAGTATTTAAGAAGGACTGTTTTAATAGGAGCTGTACTTCCTGTGTGTGTTCAGCGCTCTGCTTCCACTCCCTGCAGCCTGCCTGCAGTGCCCCCCCTCTCTCATGCACGCTCCAGCTGTCATATCATGTGGCAAAACGAGAGCATGGCTGCGAGTGGGAGTGCTGTTGTCGAAGCGACTTGGCTGTTGACTAAAAGACGCAACAAATGAAACTTGGAAATATCTTGGTTTCATCTCTGCTGACGGAGAACACGCAGCTCCGCCCACACATACTCCAAGTGAAATACCTGACACACTAAACTATCTGACCTAAATCTGGAACTAGCTGAACGAGTTATCGGTATGTTTGTTCTTCACTGTCGGGACACTCAGTACTGGATCATTGAGCTGCAGGAGACCGATACAACTGGCTGTCAGGAGAGGGAGAGAGGGAGAGGGAGAGGGAGAGGGAGAGAGGGGAGAGGGAGATGGGGAGAGGGGAGAGAGGGAGAGGGGAGAGAGGGAGAGGGGGGAGAGAGGGAGAGGGGGAGAGGGGAGAGAGGGAGAGAGGGAGAGAGGAGAGAGGAAAGAGGGGAGAGGGGAGAGAGGGAGAGGGGAGAGGGGAGAGGGAGGGGGGAGAGCGGGAGAGGGAGAGGGGAAAAGAGAGTACTCCGTTCATGGTGTTATTATCCAGTTACTGTGAACTGTTGAATGATGCAGTTCATCTTCTATCAGCAGTTTGTTTGTTTTTCTCCAGGTTTGAAATAAAGCACAATAAAGACATTTAGGACGTTTCCCCTTTTTTAAGAACAGTATCCAAATCGCAATTCTTGACTCGGTATCGAAACTGAAATGTTGGTATCGTGACAACACAATAATAACAACAATAACAATAATAACAATAACAATAATAACAATAACAATAATAATAATAACAACAACAACAATAATAACAACAATAACAATAATAATAACAATAATAACAATAACAATAATAACAATAATAATAATAATAATAACAATAATAATAATAACAATAATAATAACAATAATAACAATAACAACAATAATAATAACAATAATAACAACAATAATAACAACAATAATAATAACAATAATAACAACAATAATAATAACAACAATAATAATAACAACAATAACAATAATAATAATAACAATAATAATAACAATAATAACAATAACAACAATAATAATAACAATAATAACAACAATAATAACAATAATAACAACAACAATAATAACAACAATAATAATAACAACAATAATAACAATAACAATAATAATCATACTCTTTATTTATTTGGCACCTTTCATGCAACATGCAGCGCAGAGTGATTTACAGAGACGACGTAAAGAGTGAAGAACATCATTAAAAACAGGTTATAAACAAACAGAAACTGTTGTCAATAAAGTTATTGATATGGACATCATAGATTGTTCTTAAATGTAAAAATGTGTGTTAAGGAAAGCTTGCATTGAAATCAGATATCTTCAGAAATAAATACTGATAATAATAAATGTTTAGTGACTTTTACAATACTACCAAACTCTAGTGGTGCACCAGATTCACATGTATTATAAGAAGTATAGAATAATGTTTGTGGAACTCTTCAGAATGTAAGGATTTTACAATTACTTTATTTAAGAAATGGGAACAGGTTATTTTGTATAAATGCTATTACTGTTTAACTTCTAGTGTCATTTTGAAAGCAGGACTTTTACTCAGTATTCTTAGACTGCAGTATTACTCCTTTTACTTCAGTAAATAGTCTGAGTACTTCCTCCACCTCTAGTGGCTTTCACAACGTTGCTGTTATTGATGTGTTTCTGTTACAGTTGTTGGTTTTAAATAGAACAGTGAGTCACAGGTGAAGACACAGGTGGAGTCACAGGTGAAGACACAGGTGAAGACTCCACCCATCAGTAACTCAGAGAGGAAGAAACGGGAAATAATCTGCGACAGAGTTTACTTTCTATTTCTCTGACATTAAACTTCAAATATAGTTATTCCCTGTAAGCTAAATGTGATCTCTGTAAAATAGTGTTGTTCCTGCGGTGAAACATGTTTGGTTTCAGACTACAGTTTCTCTTTCTGCTGACTTTCTCTGGAGCAACTCTGGGACAGAAACCCGGTAAGAAGCTGCTATCAACTGCTCTGTTGTGCTAATGCTAACGCTAACGCTAGCAACAGAACGCATTGGTTTCAATACAGTGAAGCTAACGTGAGCTAACTAGCTTAGCCCCTGCTAAAGATTCTAGATTCAGTCTTAAAAGGCTTCATTGTTTAAAGCACAATAATTACAGCGAAGGTTTGACGTCTCTTCTACATTAATATGATCTTATAAATGAGTTCAGATTCATATTATTGGATGTTGTCATACTGACTAACTTTAAAGAATTCATAACTGAAGGAGAAAAGTGTTTTTAAAGGGGTTTAATGTACATTTCAGGCTCGGTTTTATTGTATATGTAAGGTAGTGACCTGTTTGCGCCACAGGGTGGCACTGTGGCGCTGTTGACGCAAGTTTCTGAGGTTTGCTCCGGGAGGGACGCCATGTTTTTTTTAGTGTATCTGCCTGTGTTCTGGAAGGTGTCCATGAAGTCTGGTGGAACAAAGAATAAAAAAAAGGTCTCAGCCACAATCCGAACTCCTGTGTCCGGTGTCTCCTTCCCTCCGCTCGCTCCTCGACAAATAAACAACAATTAATAAACACAACGCAGAGTCCAGGGGAGGTGAAGAGGGTCTGGCAGCGGACG
>NC_086368.1:29912844-29929741 GCF_036324505.1 Eleginops maclovinus
GGAGGACATCAAGCATCGGGTCTCTGCTCAGATCTTTGTGTACATCAGTGGTGAGATGAGTTCCTCTGCTTTATCTAAAAAATAACCTGAAACAAGATATTACAAGTGTGTGTGTGTGTGTGTGTGTGTGTGTGTGTGTGTGTGTGTGTGTGTGTGTGTGTGTGTGTGTGTGTGTGTGTGTGTGTCTCGTGTCAGTCTGCTTTAACATTTGTCCCATGTTTTTCAGACTCATCCAGCACAGGGACCATGGTTGGTGTTGGCATCACTTCATTTGTTTTGGGAGTTTTAACTGTTGCTGCAGTTCTGTGTGTTCTTGAACGTGCAAAGCGCATTAAAATATTCCACAGTAAAGGTATGTTTATATAATTCTATGTATTTATTCTTAATCTGCACACACCAACATATCAGATGTGTCCAGAGTCTGGTCTCTGTGTCTTCTCAGATGAGCTTCATTGTGTTAGTGTTTACATCAGGTCGATTTATTGACACCACAAACACATCCAGATATAAACGATGATACCAGACGACTGAAAGCATGAGTAATGTACAGCAGTGGAAACAGAGACCTGAATGAGAAGAGAATCAAAGTCTCAGTCAGACTGCAGGAGGAGTGTGTGATGGTGTCCCTCAGGGGTCATCTGTACACACACATTCATTCCTGCTGACTCAAACATTCATCAAGAACAAACTCACTCTGAGAGATTATACCCAGAAGGACATGTTGTTGTTGGATCATCAGTAATATTTCTGTTTGGATAAAAGTTGACTTTATGTAATCTATGTTTGATTTTCTCTGCTGCAGGTTCTCCTCTGGAGAGAACAGATGTGGATAAGACAAACAGCTCTACTGAAGGAAGACCTCTGAAGACAAACCCTGGTACAGACCTTCAAAAGTCTCTCCTAGAATTCAGTAGAGTAGCTTGTGGTTGAATGCATACACACACATAATTATTCTGCCCTCCTGGGTGAGGCACGCTGCATAGCTCAACAGATAGCTAACATGAAGACTCAGAAGACCGTAGTTTAGTTGACCGTTTACTGAATCTTGAATTTGTAAAACTGCAGGAATAAACAGAAAATACAACACAAGTTTCACAACTGAATAAAGACGTGTGCAACATAACGCAAATATAGCGCAGTTTAATCACGCCATCTAAATAAAGCAAGTAACACATTTGCCTTGAACACGGAATAAAGCAGCATAAGTGACAGCCTGTGCTAAGAAGGAGCTATGTGTGTTAGCTAGCAGCTAGTTAGCTTAGCAGCTAGTTAGCTTAGCAGCAAGATAATTATCTTCAACATTCCAAAACAACAAAAGCAATTTAACCTCATTCTGAAAAAGATGCAACTAAAGCACACAGGTAGGTTTGTATCCTTACAGACAGATCTACTCCAAGGACCAAAACAAAACACTCTGTGGTGTAGCACTGAGCTGACATGCACTCTGCATGGCTTTTGTATACTGAACATCAAGAGGGAGAGTGGAGCTATTTAGTGCCTTAAAGCTACAGTACTGACATTTACTGCTAGATAGTGTCAACACACTATGGGGTCAGAACAATAACATTAAACTCCATAAACCTGAAACTACCTGAACTCCTTGGTTTCCACACAGCTTCTCTTCCTGACTGTAACTCTGTAAAGGGTACAGAGGGAGCCCCCTGATTGAAGCGTTCCAGAGACAAACTCACTCTAACCCAGCGGTTCTCAAACTTTTACAGTCAGACCCCTTTGGGTAATGGAAATATTTTCGACCCCCCCCACCGAACCCGGTTCCGATCTAGATTGGTAGGATTAATTGTATGTAGTTGTACAAACTTCACATTTTCTCTGCTAATAATAACAACACACACAGATCCAACTGTATGTGATTATGGATAGAACATATTCAGCTGTGAAATTAATGGGTTTTTATTTGTTGTTTTAGGGAAAAACTAACAAATTGCAAAAGGAACTAAAATATCTTTATTTAATATAGATTGTGGATTCTGGGCTGCTAGCACACATACCATACCTGCAGTACATTTACACATTCACTGAGGAACTGTACTCAAGTACACTTTTGAGATACTTGTACTTGAGTATTTCAGGTTTTGCATCTTTGTACTTCTACTCCACTACATGTATGTAATCCCGTTACTTTACAGATTTGGATTAATGATGTGAAATATAGTCAACCCTCAAATCAGACTTCAGTACTTCTCCCACCTTACTCGTCATTGGGGCAACAGAGCTTTGATTTACAGCAGAAAGCTGTGCATCTCTCCTCTGAATATGATGCCTTTTGGCCAGCTGCTGGACAGATTGCTCCTGTTTACGCAAAAATACTTCTGTCATACGAGCGTTGTCCACATCGAGCCTTGTAGAGTGTACGTTTTGCAGCGTGTCCGTGAGCGAGCAGCCCCCCCCAGCACACACACGAGAGAGGTCTCTGGAAGAGCAGAAATAATGATATTGCAAGTTAGAAACATATTTGGTTCGATAAAATGTGCAAGATAATGTGGTGTATTAAATCTGGTGGTACACGAAGGTGAAGATTCTCTGAGGCCAAAGGAATGCTGGGGAGAAGAAGAGTGAAAAACAACATCTGGAATACGTTACAAATGGCCTAGGTCACCGAGTGGGGCATAAACAGTTAGGGCCTAGGTGTTATAGTAAATCAGTTCAGATACAGTTGTTTACTCCCTGAGGTCGTAGAGAGTGCAGAGAGTGGTGTGGTACAACAGGAGGTTGTGTAACAAACCTCTGGACTACGTCAGAAGACCTCCAGGGATGAGCAAGGCAAAGACTAACGTATATCTCACCGTATAGGGGTATCCGCAAGACATGCTGTACGAACATATAGTTCACGTTATTTGGGTACACATCCTCATGGAACATCCAATTTGACACACACACACACACACACACACACACCCATATTTCTCCTATATAGTGTATGCACAGAGACTGTTCGGGGACTTCCACAATTGGCTCTGGGAACCCCACATCGCCCGTGTTGGTATCTGTTACTTTGCTGTTGTAATAAACCTTATTATATACAAGCTGGTGGCTCCAGAGACTTCTTCATTATCTTCACAAACATCGCTGCAAGATATACTTCAATAACTTTGATGTAGCAATAAGAAATCTATGTATTTTTTATATAATAAAGCGCACACAATGTTTGTTTACAACTTCCTAACAAGCTTCACGCGCCCCCTGCAGTACCTCCACGCCCCACTAGGGGGGCTCGCCCCTCAGTTTGAGAACCACTGCTCTAAAAAGATTATACCCAGAAGGACATGTTGTTATTGGATCATACATAATATTTCTGTTTGGATAAAAGTTGACTTTATGTAATCTATGTTTGATTTTCTCTGCTGCAGATTCTCCTCCGAAGAGACTTCTGCTCTTCGACAAAGGTGTGTATAGCTAGACTAACGGCTGTTTAAGAGGTCCTTCTGATCAGTGTGTGTTTCTTGGTTTGGAGAAGGCCTTTTGTAGCGGCCGATTACGCGTATCCAAATGTTCAAAGGCCTCTTAATCTGCGGTGCGCATTCGAGTATTGACTCCCATGAAAACCCAGATACCTTCATGGTTCCATTTAAATGCTGTATTCCTTGGTTGTCAATAAATCCTTTGCCGGCCCACTGCCGATTTGGGACTTCTGCACAGCACAAACAAAATGTATACTCACAAAAATACAGCTAGGGATGCGTGCGGTCAGAGCCTTCTTCCCTTGCCCCTTCCAGACTTCCATTCAGACCTTTTTCTTTGTCACGCTGGCAACGCCATCTCTACCTGAGACTGCCCTCTTGAGCGTGCGCACTACGGTGTGCTATGATTATTTTCTAGAACAACAAAAACATGAACTTATGGCGGCCCATAAACAAAGCACAATGTCAGGTAAACTGTATGATTATAATTAGGTTCATTAATGTTAACTTTAGAGAGTGTGCAATGTGCTCATCAAGTGGTCGATAAGTACTGTAAATAAAATGCCCAAATGGCTCTCACACCTTTCTTCACACCAAAGCCTCTCCTAGAATTCAGTAGAGTAGCTTGTGGTTGCATGGATACACACATATGACATTAAACTCCATAAACCTGAAACTACCTGAACTCCTTGGTTTCCACACAGCTTCTCTTCCTGACTGTAACTCTGTAAAGGGTACAGAGGGAGCCCCCTGATTGAAGCGTTACAGAGACAAACTCAGGACCAAAGATCAGAGTAATGGAGTCATTAAATGGAGATGAAAGCCTACTTTAGCAAAGCACAACTATTCACAAAGAGCTAAACTATTCAACGAGTTCCTTCTACTAGATACCAGACGACTGAAAGCATGAGTAATGTACAGCAGTGGAAACAGAGACCTGAATGAGAAGAGAATCAAAGTCTCAGTCAGACTGCAGGAGGAGTGTGTGATGGTGTCCCTCAGGGGTCATCTGTACACACACATTCATTCCTGCTGTCTCAAACATTCATCAAGAACAAACTCACTCTGAGAGATTATACCCAGAAGGACATGTTGTTGTTGGATCATCAGTAATATTTCTGTTTGGATAAAAGTTGACTTTATGTAATCTATGTTTGATTTTCTCTGCTGCAGATTCTCGTCTGAAGGGATTTATCCAGATCAACAAAGGTTTGTATAGCTAGACTAACGGCTGTTTAAGAGGTCCTTCTGATCAGTGTGTGTTTCTTGGTTTGGAGAAGGCCTTTTGTAGCGGCCGATTACGCGTATCCAAATGTTCAAAGGCCTCTTAGTCTGCGGTGCGCATTCGAGTGTTGACTCCCATGAAAACCCAGATACCTTCATGGTTCCATTTAAATGCTGTATTCCTTGGTTGTCGATAAATCCTTTGCCGGCCCACTGCCGATTTGGGACTTCTGCACAGCACAAACAAAATGTATACTCACAAAAATACAGCTAGGGAAGCGTGCGGTCAGAGCCTTCTTCCCTTGCCCCTTCCAGACTTCCATTCAGACCTTTTTCTTTGTCACGCTGGCAACGCCATCTCTACCTGAGACTGCCCTCTTGAGCGTGCGCACTACGGTGTGCTATGATTATTTTCTAGAACAACAAAAACATGAACTTATGGCGGCCCATAAACAAAGCACAATGTCAGGTAAACTGTATGATTATAATTAGGTTCATTAATGTTAACTTTAGAGAGTGTGCAATGTGCTCATCAAGTGGTCGATAAGTACAGTAAATAAAATGCCCAAATGGCTCTCACACCTTTCTTCACACCAAAGCCTCTCCTAGAATTCAGTAGAGTAGCTTGTGGTTGCATGGATACACACATATGATATTAAACTCCATAAACCTGAAACTACCTGAACTCCTTGGTTTCCACACAGCTTCTCTTCCTGACTGTAACTCTGTAAAGGGTACAGAGGGAGCCCCCTGATTGAAGCGTTACAGAGACAAACTCAGGACTAAAGATCAGTAATGGAGTCATTAAATGGAGATGAAAGCCTACTTTAGCAAAGCACAACTATTCACAAAGAGCTAAACTATTCAACGAGTTCCTTCTACTAGATACCAGACGACTGAAAGCATGAGTAATGTACAGCAGTGGAAACAGAGACCTGAATGAGAAGAGAATCAAAGTCTCAGTCAGACTGCAGGAGGAGTGTGTGATGGTGTCCCTCAGGGGTCATCTGTACACACACATTCATTCCTGCTGACTCAAACATTCATCAAGAACAAACTCACTCTGAGAGATTATACCCAGAAGGACATGTTGTTGTTGGATCATCAGTAATATTTCTGTTTGGATAAAAGTTGACTTTATGTAATCTATGTTTGATTTTCTCTGCTGCAGGTTCTCCTGTGGGGAAACTTATCCACTTCAACAAAGGTGTGTATAGCTAGACTAACGGCTGTTTAAGAGGTCCTTCTGATCAGTGTGTGTTTCTTGGTTTGGAGGAGGCCTTTTGTAGCGGCCGATTACGCGTATCCAAATGTTCAAAGGCCTCTTAATCTGCGGTGCGCATTCGAGTATTGACTCCCATGAAAACCCAGATACTTCATGGTTCCATTTAAATGCTGTATTCCTTGGTTGTCGATAAATCCTTTGCCGGCCCACTGCCGATTTGGGACTTCTGCACAGCACAAACAAAATGTATACTCACAAAAATACAGCTAGGGATGCGTGCGGTCAGAGCCTTCTTCCCTTGCCCCTTCCAGACTTCCATTCAGACCTTTTTCTTTGTCACGCTGGCAACGCCATCTCTACCTGAGACTGCCCTCTTGAGCGTGCGCACTACGGTGTGCTATGATTATTTTCTAGAACAACAAAAACATGAACTTATGGCGGCCCATAAACAAAGCACAATGTCAGGTAAACTGTATGATTATAATTAGGTTCATTAATGTTAACTTTAGAGAATGTGCAATGTGCTCATCAAGTGGTCGATAAGTACAGTAAATAAAATGCCCAAATGGCTCTCACACCTTTCTTCACACCAAAGCCTCTCCTAGAATTCAGTAGAGTAGCTTGTGGTTGCATGGATACACACATATGACATTAAACTCCATAAACCTGAAACTACCTGAACTCCTTGGTTTCCACACAGCTTCTCTTCCTGACTGTAACTCTGTAAAGGGTACTGTAGGGGTCGGCGAACCTTTATGAATTATTCTGGCTGTTAACCAGACCTGCTCATTGACCTTTCAGACGATATTGAGTCTATGCAAGTCTACCGCCAGGCTCGGATCCACCTGGATCAGCAAGATCTTACCTCTGATAACCCTGAATGAACCAGGTTCAATTACCTGCTGTTTCAAAGCAGACGACTCACTAAATCCATTTAAGCGATCCCGTAGGATTCTGGTATCTGTAGTGAGGTGTGGCCCTACCTAATGGTGTGTGTGTGTGTGTGGCAGTTGTGCATCTTACCTTAAATCAGGAGAGGACAGCGCTGAATCCTGTTAAGCTATCCCAGTCCAAAAGAGTGGATGATTTTACTCAGAGAAATGGTCCCCACTTTGACAGGGGTTTACCTTCTCTCGTTACGTGACAATCATACAGAATGTTTCTACTGTGCTCTAAATCCCTACATCCTAAATACCTAATACAACAACATTAATTCATAGAGTTAGTTCCCTCCAATAGAATTCAGAGGTTAGGTCTTCCTCATGAACAAGGGGACTGTACAAACATAGAGGTTAGTATACAGCAATTTTTAGAGTATCCCGGAAAAGCTCTCTGGTTAACATACAGCAGTTTGAGAGTACTCACCAAGGAGAACCCCCGTCTCCGTTCTTTCCTCTCTTCCCCCATATAGCCTTATATGAGGGGGAGTGTCATGGCTACCGGTGTGTGAGACTGGACATGTCCAGACTTGCCTCAGATGGTCAAGTTTAAGCTGAGCTGGAAGCTCCAGTACTTTGCCATTGAGTCCGGGCTCCTGTTTACGACCTGCTGCGAGTGAAGACAGCTGTCGTCCCCCCCCCCCCCCGCTAAACAATGGCCTCTATCAACTCTCCAAACCGTTAACCTTTTACACATGAGCGGAGCACAACATACAATATAATGCATTTTCATTGTAGGTTATACATGATTATATGTTATTATATTAACTTTTATTTGAATTATTATCTCAGTATGGGAACCCCAACAGTGCAGAGGGAGCCCCCTGATTGAAGCGTTACAGAGACAAACTCACTCTGAGAGATTATACCCAGAAGGACATGTTGTTGTTGGATCATCAGTAATATTTCTGTTTGGATAAAAGTTGACTTTATGTAATCTATGTTTGATTTTCTCTGCTGCAGGTTCTGATCTGAGGAAACTTATCCGCTTCAACAAAGGTTTGTATAGCTAGACTAACGGCTGTTTAAGAGATCCTTCTGATCAGTGTGTGTTTCTTGGTTTGGAGAAGGCCTTTTGTAGCGGCCGATTACGCGTATCCAAATGTTCAAAGGCCTCTTAGTCTGCGGTGCGCATTCGAGTATTGACTCCCATGAAAACCCAGATACTTCATGGTTCCATTTAAATGCTGTATTCCTTGGTTGTCGATAAATCCTTTGCCGGCCCACTGCCGATTTGGGACTTCTGCACAGCACAAACAAAATGTATACTCACAAAAATACAGCTAGGGATGCGTGCGGTCAGAGCCTTCTTCCCTTGCCCCTTCCAGACTTCCATTCAGACCTTTTTCTTTGTCCCGCTGGCAACGCCATCTCTACCTGAGACTGCCCTCTTGAGCGTGCGCACTACGGTGTGCTATGATTATTTTCTAGAACAACAAAAACATGAACTTATGGCGGCCCATAAACACAGCCCAATGTCAGGTAAACTGTATGATTATAATTAGGTTCATTAATGTTAACTTTAGAGAATGTGCAATGTGCTCATCAAGTGGTCGATAAGTACAGTAAATAAAATGCCCAAATGGCTCTCACACCTTTCTTCACACCAAAGCCTCTCCTAGAATTCAGTAGAGTAGCTTGTGGTTGCATGGATACACACATACAGTGGGGCAAAAAAGTATTTAGTCAGCCACCAATTGTGCAAGTTCTCCCATTTAAAAAGATGAGAGAGGCCTGTAATTTTTATCATAGGTACACTTCAACTATGAGAGACAGAATGGGGGAAATAATCCAGGAAATCACATTGTAGGATTTTTAATGAATTAATTGGTAAATTCCTCGGTAAAATAAGTATTTGGTCACCTACAAACAAGCAAGATTTCTGGCTCTCACAGACATGTAACTTCTTCTTTAAGAGGCTCCTCTGTCCTCCACTCGTTACCTGTATTAATGGCACCTTTTTGAACTCGTTATCAGTATAAAAGACACCTGTCCACAACCTCAAACAGTCATACTCCAAACTCCACTATGGCCAAGACCAAAGAGCTGTCAAAGGAGACCAGAGACAATATTGTAGACCTGCACCAGGCTGGGAAAACTGAATCTGCAATAGGTAAGCAGCTTGGTGTGAAGAAATCAACTGTGGGAGCAATTATTAGAAAATGGAAGACATACAAGACCACTGCTAATCTCCCTCGATCTGGGGCTCCATGCAAGATCTCACCCCGTGGGGTCAAAATGATCACAAGAACGGTGAGCAAAAATCCCAGAACCACACGGGGGGACCTAGTGAATGACCTGCAGAGAGCTGGGACCAACGTAACAGAGGCTACCATCAGTAACACACTACGCCGCCAGGGACTTAAATCCTGCAGTTCCAGACGTGTCCCCCTGCTTAAGCCAGTACATGTCCAGGCCCGTCTGAAGTTTGCTAGAGGGCATTTGGATGATCCAGAAGAGGATTGGGAGAATGTCATATGGTCAGATGAAACCAAAATAGAACTTTTTGGTAAAAACTCAACTCGTCGTGTTTGGAGGAGAAAGAATGCAGAGTTGCATCCAAAGAACACCATACCTACTGTGAAGCATGGGGGTGGAAACATCATGCTTTGGGGCTGCTTTTCTGCAAAGGGACCAGGACGACTGATCCGTGTAAAGGAAAGAATGAATGGGGCCATGTATCGTGAGATTTTGAGTGAAAACCTCCTTCCATCAGCAAGGGCACTGAAGATGAAGCGTGGCTGGGTCTTTCAGCATGACAATGATCCCAAACACACCGCCAGGGCAACGAAGGAGTGGCTTCGTAAGAAGCATTTCAAGGTCCTGGAGTGGCCTAGCCAGTCTCCAGATCTCAACCCCATAGAAAATCTTTAGAGGGAGTTGAAAGTCCGTGTTGCCCAGCGACAGCCCCATAACATCACTGCTTTAGAGGAGATCTGCATGGACAGGGTACCCGCGAGGTCTTAAAAACGTGAAAAAGTCTTAAATTTAGTATTCGTAAATTAAGGCCTTGAAAAGGTATTGAATTTTGTTCACAGGTCTTAAATTTTGTTCAAAAAGTCTTAATTTTCATCCACCTCCTTATTTGATACGGCGCCACAACATGTATTTTTTTGTTCGTTGTTACAGTGAATCTTAGAACACCCAAACGTTGCATTTTAGTAGGTTAGATCCTAAATATCAGGCAACCTGTACCGATTCATTGTAAACTGATTGAGACGCTGACACCCCCCTCTGCATTGCATTGTGTTCTCTTTGGTACAGTCTTTGAGTTCGCGCGAAGTGAAATCCGAAAAAAATGTGTTGACATTAAAGTAGGCTACTCTATTTGCTAGAGATGGGCAAATGTCGGTTCAATCCGTCGTGGGTACACGACCCTAAGTATAACTGGGTTCAGCCTGTGCCAGGGAATGTGTGGGAGGCACAGTGTACTTTATGCAGAAAAACCTTCAAACTTGGGACCATGGGGCATATAGCCTTGATCTCCCATATGAAGAGTGCTAAGCACACAAAATTGGTTGAAGTGCGTTCGAGCCAGGCACCGATAGCAACTTTCTGTGTGCCACCTTCAGTGCAGTCTACCTCCGTGGCTAGCGCTACACCACTGCAGCAGGTACCACTGTCAGGGTTACTGTGCGGGTCAACACCAATTCTGCAGGCAGAGGTAATATGGACTCTTAGGACAGTATACGAACACCACTCCTACTCCTCCAATGAGGGCATCACCGATGTATTCAAATGCATGTTCCCTGACTCTCAAATCGCGGCAACATTTTCATGCGGGAGCAACAAGACAGCGTATCTTACGAAGTTCGGTCTCGTCCCTTTTATCAGTAAGGAGCTCACCGAGCAGGTAAACCAGGCTGTTGGTTTTGTGCCAATGTTGGACGAAAGCCTCAACAAAAGCACAAAAACCAAACAGCTTGACATCCATCTCCGCTACTGGGACGGTGACCGTGTTCGATCACGATATTTTGGCTCGCAGTTCATGGGCCATGCAAAGGCGGTGGACCTTCTCAGTAATTTCAAGGTAAGTTGCTACAGATAACATTTCTGAAGAATACTTAATAAAAGATAATTCAATATGTAATCTAAAGGTAAAACAGGGATGTTTTGAAATTAAAGTCCATATAGGCAGAGCATATCCGTGCTACAGTGAGGCTCTGCACAAGA
Organism: Eleginops maclovinus; assembly: GCF_036324505.1. NCBI lineage: Eukaryota > Metazoa > Chordata > Actinopteri > Perciformes > Eleginopidae > Eleginops > Eleginops maclovinus. The sequence continues at coordinate 29,923,824 of NC_086368.1, forward strand.
GATAAGCTAGGCTACTTTATGAAATGGTAAACAGGGCTGTACAATTATTCCCATGCTAACTTCAGAGCCCGCGCTAATGCGCTACTGCCATCTAGAGGAAATCGTTTTTGTCAATATTGAGTCATCACGTTTTCTTAGTTGCTTACCGTGCATTACCTAGATAAGAATTGCGATTCTTAAAACAACTGAGCTGAACAAGTTATTAGCAATTTGTCTAGTATAGTTTTGTTAGTAACTTTTCACACAGTCTGGCAACAAACTGCAAGAATAGCAGTACTGTGGAATAATGAATAGGCCTTCTATAATCTTACACAGTAATATGTAGTCTATTACTGTTAAGACTGACAAAATGTAAAACAAATAAAAACATCTGTTGCCCTTTCATATGAAAATGTATATAGTGTAAACTGTTATATCAGCAACTTGTTCAATCCAATATTCCCCTACCCAAAGCATGATACAAATGGTTATAGAGCACTTTTATATTGTATGACAGAATACTGCAAAGGTGTTTGAATTTTGTTTCTGATATTTCTTGTAGGAGTGTTTACGTGACCTTGATTTGAGGAGGATGGTCTCTTTGTCCATGGACGGACCCAACGTCAATTGGCGTTTTCTTGAGATGCTGCAGACGGAGCATGCTGAGCATTTTGGGGGTGCCCAGTTGGTTGTAGTGGGAAGTTGTGGGCTACACACTCTACATAATGCTGTCAAATGTGGATTCACTGAGTGGCATATGGAGAAGTTCTTAAGAGCTCTTCATACTATTTTTCACAATGTGCCAGCAAGAAGGGAGGATTTTTGCAATCTTACAGAGTCCAAAACCTTTGCTTTGCCTTTCTGTGGTCACCGCTGGATCGAGAACCTCCCAGTAGTGCAGAGAGCCATTGAGATCTGGCCTGACATGAAGAAATATGTTGATGCTGTTACAACCAAGAAGCTCCCAAACCCTGGAACGTCTTCTTATGACACCATCGAGGTGGCAACCAAAGACCCTCTTATTTTGGCAAAGCTGCATTTTTTCATGGCAGTTTCACGAAGTGTGACACCCTTCTTGACAAAGTATCAAACGGATGAACCTGTGCTTCCATTCTTTGCCAATGACTTGGCTGAATTACTGAAGGTAAGCTGAATCTTTCAAGTGAATCTGTGTGAATATATGTCTTTTTATTTAACATCATCTCTTTTCATTACAATAAGACTACTGCTGGTTGATTTGGGCCAATATGTGACCACAGACTACATCTATATAATCAATTTCAAATAGTTCAAGTGTATTGTGACAATGATGCTACTGTGTCCCAAAGACATTTTCATTCTCGGATATGTTTTCCCTGTTTTGTAGAATTTGCTGAGGCGATTCATCAAGCGAGAGCTACTGACTGATGTCACACCTCAGCACTTGGTACGGCTTGATGTCACTGACAAGCAGTCGAGGGTGCATCCAAAGGCAGTGGACATCGGCATTGGTGCAGAGACTGCCATAAAGGTATTCTGGAAATAATCATGGCCGACAAGTAGGCGTTTCACAAAATTGCAATTTGGTGGTTAAAGGGAAAGAGCAAGGAGAGTTGTGTTGTAAACAGTTGTGTTGTAATCAGGGACAGTTCACTTCAGCTAGTCCTTATTCATCCTTAGGAACTCCAACAGCGGAGTAAATCCTCAGAGGAACTTTCCATCCTACATTTTCAAAACCAATGCATGGAGTGTCTATCCAAAATGGTCCAGAAGATTCAGGAGAGGAGCCCTTTGAAGTTTCCGATTGTTAGACAATTAACTTGTCTGAACCCAGCCTTTATGTACAGCAACCCTGAACTGTGTCAGAAACAGATGAAGAGCATAGTCAGGAAGTTTCTACAAGACAGACAGTTGGATGGAGGAGTTGCTGCTGGTACATATTCATACATTATTTTATTGATGAGGTCTAAACATAAGCATACAATTTACTAATGTAATACCTGTACGTAAGGGATAAAGAACATCATGGTATTCTTGTATCAAAAAATACTGCATGTTCAAAGTGGTAGCACAGGCGTTACACCTCAAAGTGCATTATTTGTTTTATCTACGAATGCAGTTCGTTATCCTGATTATGCCATTGTTGTCATGCCATTATAAGTTAGAATAATGCTGTGCAGTGCATAGCACTAAGTGTATTGTAACACTCTTTAATGTGACAGTTCATTGAAGCTTCCCAATGCGGCCGATGGTCAAAAAATAGGAACTACGTAATAAGAATCATAACATAATGCATATGCTAACACAGCACAATAGGACATTAGATCAAGCAGTCGTATGAATAATAATATATTACTGATATTGTAGCTATACATTTATTTGAATGCTCTTTCATCCACTCTTCTTAGGTGATCTGATCACCCAGAAGTTCTCAGAGATGCTGTCCGTGGAGGTCCGAACTGAAGAATTTCAGTCCTTCCAGCCATTCAAGAAAAGACTGGATGTCTTTCTAAGCAACATCATCAGTGAGACCTACCCACAACTTTGGTCCTTTATCCAGAAGCTTCTACTTCTATCACACGGGCAGGCAACAGTTGAGCGGGGCTTTTCGGTGAACAAAGAAATTGAAACTGCTAACATTCACGAAGACACCGTTGTAGCGCAGAGAATCGTCTGTGACTACATCTCTCTCCATGGAGGGGTTACCAAGGTCCCCCTCACGCCAGCCCTGCTTTCCTCGGTCTCATCTTCCAGAGCAAGATATAGAATTCATCTTGAGACGGAGAGAAAAAAGAGAGAATCTCAAGCAGAGTCAGAAAAACGAAAGGCCATTGAGGAGAACCTGGAGCAACTGAGAAAGCACAGAAGATCCATCAAGGAGGTAGCCGAACATCTGCTCAGGGATGCTGATAAGTTGGCAGACCAGGCTGAAGCCAAGCAAGCAGGCAGCAAGATGGCGGAGCTAATAGCAAAATCGAATGCCTTTAGAAGGAGCCACAAGGAAAAGATGGCTGAACTCATTAAACTGGACGAACAGATTGCTGCCAAAAGAGCTGAGCTCCAAAAGCTGTAGGATCTATTGAAATGCACACAGGCACACCCACAGACGAATGCAGGCACACGCACACACAAACACACACACACACGTACACCCCTCACAGTTATTGTTTTAAATGGTTCTTAAATTAATGACTTAAATACAGTGTAGACAGGCTGTAGGTTACTTTGGGAAAAAACATCCATACAAAGGCGCACCCACAGACGTGTGCATGTGCATACATGCACTCCTCACACAGTTATTGTGTTTAAATATGGTGAATGTTATGTTGAAGCAGATCTTTGAAAGCTGTTGTCCTCAGAGCATATTGTTCATTAAAGTTATTTATTTGATTGATTGATTTTCAATTTTTTCATGAATACGCATACCAGGGAAGGTGCGACGTTGGTCTTAAATTTTATTGAAAGTGGTCTTAAAAAGTCTTAAATTTAAGACTAAAAATCCTGGGGGAACCCTGATGGAGGAATGGGCCAAAATACCAGCAACAGTGTGAAAACCTTGTGAAGACTTACAGAAAACGTTTGACCTCTGTCATTGCCAACAAAGGGTATATAACAAAGTATTGAGATGAACTTTTGTTATTGACCAAATACTTATTTTCCACAATCATTTGAAATGAATTCATTAAAAATCCTACAATGTGATTTCCTGGATTTTTTCCCCCATTCTGTCTCTCATAGTTGAGGTATACCTATGATAAAAATTACAGGCCTCTCTCATCTTTTTAAATGGGAGAACTTGCACAATTGGTGGCTGACTAAATACTTTTTTGCCCCACACATATGATATTAAACTCCATAAACCTGAAACTACCTGAACTCCTTGGTTTCCACACAGCTTCTCTTCCTGACTGTAATTAGTGCGAATGCTGTGCAGCTCGGTAAAGAGGCCTTCTTCAGATCCTAACATCAGCGTGTATTGCGCAACTCGCTGACGTTAGAGTGCGTGATGTCACAGCTAGAGGTCGGAGAGCTTGAAATTTGCCTTAAACTTTTTTTAAAAACTTGCCATAATTCCCAAACCCTATACTCCTGGGACACAATTTTATGCTTGAATTATAGGAAAACCTCTCTTAGGTTGAAAAGTAAAAACAATTTAAGCAAAGAACTTTAAAAAATGCCTCTTGAGGGAACCAAGCGACAAAAACTTTCACATGTGTCCATTAAGTCCCATTGTAAATGTTGCCTCATCTTTCATCAAAGCACCAGCCGCACACCTTTAGATAAACTGCCAAATGAGCCAGTTTATTGTCCCGAAAATACACAAAAAGCACACTATCCGCTCATCAGGTATCTGAGATGCTCTGAGCGTTGACATTTTAACGATAGCTGACACCGTTTTCCAACAAGAGTTAAAAATGTAAGAGGTTTGTTTCTCCTTCAGATCAATGGAAAGGCTCTCCTTACACTGATCACTGCAGATCTCCATGGAAACCTTTGATCTCTGGGCCGGACACACACACACACACACACACACACACACACACACACAAACACACAGACTGGAGTTTAACAGACTGTCTCAGCCTATTCTCTCCTGTCTGATGGAGACTTCCTACTGACTTCAACATGTTCCATATATTGTATACATTACTGGTGACGTACGGTTTTAGTTCAAAAGCATGCAGTTAGAATATTCTGCTTCTTTTCCAAAGCATTTTTACTTTCTTTTCTCTTCTTAATACACATTCATTCACTTCTACGTACATTTAATATTTAACTCCTGCAGCTTCTTTCAGCTACAGTCACCATTCAGCTATTCAAATATTCAGCTTTTTCTGCATTTTCCACAAAGTTCAGCGACACATTTTCAGCAGGAAATGCATTTTCTAGTTCTGTAAAGTGTACAGAGGGAGCCCCCTGATTGAAGCGTTACAGAGACAAACTCAGGACCAAAGATCAGAGTAATGGAGTCATTCAATGGAGATGAAAGCCTACTTTAGCAAAGCACAACTATTCACAAAGTGCTAAAATATTCAACGAGTTCCTTCTACTAGATACCAGACGACTGAAAGCATGAGTAATGTACAGCAGTGGAAACAGAGACCTGAATGAGAGGAGAATCAAAGTCTCAGTCAGACTGCAGGAGGAGTGTGTGATGGTGTCCCTCAGGGGTCATCTGTACACACACATTCATTCCTGCTGACTCAAACATTCATCAAGAACAAACTCACTCTGAGAGATTATACCCAGAAGGACATGTTGTTGTTGGATCATCAGTAATATTTCTGTTTGGATAAAAGTTGACTTTATGTAATCTATGTTTGATTTTCTCTGCTGCAGGTTCTCCTGTGGAGGAAGTTATCTGCTTCAACAAAGGTTTGTATAGCTAGACTAACGGCTGTTTAAGAGGTCCTTCTGATCAGTGTGTGTTTCTTGGTTTGGAGGAGGCCTTTTGTAGCGGCCGATTACGCGTATCCAAATGTTCAAAGGCCTCTTAGTCTGCGGTGCGCATTCGAGTATTGACTCCCATGAAAACCCAGATACCTTCATGGTTCCATTTAAATGCTGTATTCCTTGGTTGTCGATAAATCCTTTGCCGGCCCACTGCCGATTTGGGACTTCTGCACAGCACAAACAAAATGTATACTCACAAAAATACAGCTAGGGATGCGTGCGGTCAGAGCCTTCTTCCCTTGCCCCTTCCAGACTTCCATTCAGACCTTTTTCTTTGTCACGCTGGCAACGCCATCTCTACCTGAGACTGCCCTCTTGAGCGTGCGCACTACGGTGTGCTATGATTATTTTCTACAACAACAAAAACATGAACTTATGGCGGCCCATAAACAAAGCACAATGTCAGGTAAACTGTATGATTATAATTAGGTTCATTAATGTTAACTTTAGAGAATGTGCAATGTGCTCATCAAGTGGTCGATAAGTACAGTAAATAAAATGCCAAA
>NC_086368.1:29930241-29946938 GCF_036324505.1 Eleginops maclovinus
AAAAAAAATTTACAATGGGACTTAATGGACACATGTGAAAGTTTTTGTCGCTTGGTTCCCTCAAGAGGCATTTTTTAAAGTTCTTTGCTTAAATTGTTTTTACTTTTCAACCTAAGAGAGGTTTTCCTATAATTCAAGCATAAAATTGTGTCCCAGGAGTATAGGGTTCGGGAATTATGGCAAGTTTTTAAAAAAAGTTTAAGGCAAATTTCAAGCTCTCCGACCTCTACCTGTGACATCACGCACTCTAACGTCAGCGAGTTGCGCAATACACGCTGATGTTAGGATCTGAAGAAGGCCTCTTTACCGAGCTGCACAGCATTCGCACTAATTACAGTCAGGAAGAGAAGCTGTGTGGAAACCAAGGAGTTCAGGTAGTTTCAGGTTTATGGAGTTTAATGTCATATGTGTGTATCCATGCAACCACAAGCTACTCTACTGAATTCTAGGAGAGGCTTTGGTGTGAAGAAAGGTGTGAGAGCCATTTGGGCATTTTATTTACTGTACTTATCGACCACTTGATGAGCACATTCTCTAAAGTTAACATTAATGAACCTAATTATAATCATACAGTTTACCTGACATTGTGCTTTGTTTATGGGCCGCCATAAGTTCATGTTTTTGTTGTTCTAGAAAATAATCATAGCACACCGTAGTGCGCACGCTCAAGAGGGCAGCCTCAGGTAGAGATGGCGTTGCCAGCGGGACAAAGAAAAAGGTCTGAATGGAAGTCTGGAAGGGGCAAGGGAAGAAGGCTCTGACCGCACGCATCCCTAGCTGTATTTTTGTGAGTATACATTTTGTTTGTGCTGTGCAGAAGTCCCAAATCGGCAGTGGGCCGGCAAAGGATTTATCGACAACCAAGGAATACAGCATTTAAATGGAACCATGAAGTATCTGGGTTTTCATGGGAGTCAATACTGGAATGCGCACCGCAGACTAAGAGGCTTTGAACATTTGGATACGCGTAATCGGCCGCTACAAAAGGCCTCCTCCAAACCAAGAAACACACACTGATCAGAAGGATCTCTTAAACAGCCGTTAGTCTAGCTATACAAACCTTTGTTGAAGCGGATAAGTTTCCTCAGAGGAGAACCTGCAGCAGAGAAAATCAAACATAGATTACATAAAGTCAACTTTTATCCAAACAGAAATATTACTGATGATCCAACAACAACATGTCCTTCTGGGTATAATCTCTCAGAGTGAGTTTGTTTCTGTAACGTTTCAATCAGGGGGCTCCCTCTGCACTGTTGGGGTTCCCATACTGAGATAATAATTCAAATTAAAGTTAATATAATAACATATAATCATGTATAACCTACAATGAAAATGCATTATATTGTATGTTCTTCTCCGCCCATGTGTAAAAGGTTAACGGTTTGGAGAGTTGATAGAGGCCACTGTCTAGCGGGAGGGGGGGGGAACAGCTGTCTTCACTCGCAGCAGGTCGTAAACAGGAGCCCGGACTCAATGGCAAAGTACTGGAGCTTCCAGCTCAGCTTAAACTTGACCATCTGAGGCAAGTCTGGACATGTCCAGTCTCACACACCGGTAGCCATGACACTCCCCCTCATATAAGGCTATATGGGGGAAGAGAGGAAAGAACGGAGACGGGGGTTCTCCTTGGTGAGTACTCTCAAACTGCTGTATGTTAACCAGAGAGCTTTTCCGGGATACTCTAAAAATTGCTATATACTAACCTCTATGTTTGTACAGTCCCCGTGTTCATGAGGAAGACCTAACCTCTGAATTCTATTGGAGGGAACTAACTCTATGAATTAATGTTGTTGTATTAGGTATTTAGGATGTAGGGATTTAGAGCACAGTAGAAACATTCTGTATGATTGTCACGTAACGAGAGAAGGTAAACCCCTGTCAAAGTGTGGACCATTTCTCTGAGTAAAATCATCCCACTCTTTTGGACTGGGATAGCTTAACAGGATTCAGTGCTGTCCTCTCCTGATTTAAGGTAAGATGCAAAACTGCCACACACACACACACCATTAGGTAGGGCCACACCTCACTACAGATACCAGAATCCTACGGGATCGCTTAAATGGATTTAGTGAGTCGTCTGCTTTGAAACAGCAGGTAATTGAACCTGGTTCATTCAGGGTTATCAGAGGTAAGATCTTGCTGATCCAGGTGGATCCGAGCCTGGCGGTAAACTTGCATAGACTCAATATCTTCTGAAAGGTCAATGAGCAGGTCTGGTTAACAGCCAGAATAATTCATAAAGGTTCGCCGACCCCTACAGTACCCTTTACAGAGTTACAGTCAGGAAGAGAAGCTGTGTGGAAACCAAGGAGTTCAGGTAGTTTCAGGTTTATGGAGTTTAATATCATATGTGTGTATCCATGCAACCACAAGCTACTCTACTGAATTCTAGGAGAGGCTTTGGTGTGAAGAAAGGTGTGAGAGCCATTTGGGCATTTTATTTACTGTACTTATCGACCACTTGATGAGCACATTGCACATTCTCTAAAGTTAACATTAATGAACCTAATTATAATCATACAGTTTACCTGACATTGGGCTTTGTTTATGGGCCGCCATAAGTTCATGTTTTTGTTGTTCTAGAAAATAATCATAGCACACCGTAGTGCGCACGCTCAAGAGGGCAGCCTCAGGTAGAGATGGCGTTGCCAGCGGGACAAAGAAAAAGGTCTGAATGGAAGTCTGGAAGGGGCAAGGGAAGAAGGCTCTGACCGCACGCATCCCTAGCTGTATTTTTGTGAGTATACATTTTGTTTGTGCTGTGCAGAAGTCCCAAATCGGCAGTGGGCCGGCAAAGGATTTATCGACAACCAAGGAATACAGCATTTAAATGGAACCATGAAGTATCTGGGTTTTCATGGGAGTCAATACTGGAATGCGCACCGCAGACTAAGAGGCCTTTGAACATTTGGATACGCGTAATCGGCCGCTACAAAAGGCCTTCTCCAAACCAAGAAACACACACTGATCAGAAGGACCTCTTAAACAGCCGTTAGTCTAGCTATACAAACCTTTGTTGAAGTGGATAAGTTTCCCCACAGGAGAACCTGCAGCAGAGAAAATCAAACATAGATTACATAAAGTCAACTTTTATCCAAACAGAAATATTACTGATGATCCAACAACAACATGTCCTTCTGGGTATAATCTCTCAGAGTGAGTTTGTTCTTGATGAATGTTTGAGTCAGCAGGAATGAATGTGTGTGTACAGATGACCCCTGAGGGACACCATCACACACTCCTCCTGCAGTCTGACTGAGACTTTGATTCTCTTCTCATTCAGGTCTCTGTTTCCACTGCTGTACATTACTCATGCTTTCAGTCGTCTGGTATCTAGTAGAAGGAACTCGTTGAATAGTTTAGCTCTTTGTGAATAGTTGTGCTTTGCTAAAGTAGGCTTTCATCTCCATTTAATGACTCCATTACTCTGATCTTTGGTCCTGAGTTTGTCTCTGTAACGCTTCAATCAGGGGGCTCCCTCTGTACCCTTTACAGAGTTACAGTCAGGAAGAGAAGCTGTGTGGAAACCAAGGAGTTCAGGTAGTTTCAGGTTTATGGAGTTTAATATCATATGTGTGTATCCATGCAACCACAAGCTACTCTACTGAATTCTAGGAGAGGCTTTGGTGTGAAGAAAGGTGTGAGAGCCATTTGGGCATTTTATTTACTGTACTTATCGACCACTTGATGAGCACATTGCACATTCTCTAAAGTTAACATTAATGAACCTAATTATAATCATACAGTTTACCTGACATTGTGCTTTGTTTATGGGCCGCCATAAGTTCATGTTTTTGTTGTTCTAGAAAATAATCATAGCACACCGTAGTGCGCACGCTCAAGAGGGCAGTCTCAGGTAGAGATGGCGTTGCCAGCGTGACAAAGAAAAAGGTCTGAATGGAAGTCTGGAAGGGGCAAGGGAAGAAGGCTCTGACCGCACGCATCCCTAGCTGTATTTTTGTGAGTATACATTTTGTTTGTGCTGTGCAGAAGTCCCAAATCGGCAGTGGGCCGGCAAAGGATTTATCAACAACCAAGGAATACAGCATTTAAATGGAACCATGAAGTATCTGGGTTTTCATGGGAGTCAATACTCGAATGCGCACCGCAGACTAAGAGGCCTTTGAACATTTGGATACGCGTAATCGGCCGCTACAAAAGGCCTTCTCCAAACCAAGAAACACACACTGATCAGAAGGACCTCTTAAACAGCCGTTAGTCTAGCTATACAAACCTTTGTTGAAGCAGATAACTCCCTCCAGATCAGAATCTGTAGCAGAGAAAATCAAACATAGATTACATAAAGTCAACTTTTATCCAAACAGAAATATTACTGATGATCCAACAACAACATGTCCTTCTGGGTATAATCTCTCAGAGTGAGTTTGTTCTTGATGAATGTTTGAGTCAGCAGGAATGAATGTGTGTGTACAGATGACCCCTGAGGGACACCATCACACACTCCTCCTGCAGTCTGACTGAGACTTTGATTCTCCTCTCATTCAGGTCTCTGTTTCCACTGCTGTACATTACTCATGCTTTCAGTCGTCTGGTATCTAGTAGAAGGAACTCGTTGAATAGTTTAGCTCTTTGTGAATAGTTGTGCTTTGCTAAAGTAGGCTTTCATCTCCATTTAATGACTCCATTACTCTGATCTTTGGTCCTGAGTTTGTCTCTGTAACGCTTCAATCAGGGGGCTCCCTCTGTACCCTTTAGAGAGTTACAGTCAGGAAGAGAAGCTGTGTGGAAACCAAGGAGTTCAGGTAGTTTCAGGTTTATGGAGTTTAATGTCATATGTGTGTATCCATGCAACCACAAGCTACTCTACTGAATTCTACGAGAGGCTTTGGTGTGAAGAAAGGTGTGAGAGCCATTTGGGCATTTTATTTACTGTACTTATCGACCACTTGATGAGCACATTGCGCATTCTCTAAAGTTAACATTAATGAACCTAATTATAATCATACAGTTTACCTGACATTGGGCTTTGTTTATGGGCCGCCATAAGTTCATGTTTTTGTTGTTCTAGAAAATAATCATAGCACACCGTAGTGCGCACGCTCAAGAGGGCAGTCTCAGGTAGAGATGGCGTTGCCAGCGTGACAAAGAAAAAGGTCTGAATGGAAGTCTGGAAGGGGCAAGGGAAGAAGGCTCTGACCGCACGCATCCCTAGCTGTATTTTTGTGAGTATACATTTTGTTTGTGCTGTGCAGAAGTCCCAAATCGGCAGTGGGCCGGCAAAGGATTTATCGACAACCAAGGAATACAGCATTTAAATGGAACCATGAAGGTATCTGGGTTTTCATGGGAGTCAACACTGGAATGCGCACCGCAGACTAAGAGGCCTTTGAACATTTGGATACGCGTAATCGGCCGCTACAAAAGGCCTTCTCCAAACCAAGAAACACACACTGATCAGAAGGACCTCTTAAACAGCCGTTAGTCTAGCTATACACACCTTTGTTGAAGAGCAGAAGTCTCTTCACAGGAGAACCTGCAGCAGAGAAAATCAAACATAGATTACATAAAGTCAACTTTTATCCAAACAGAAATATTACTGATGATCCAACAACAACATGTCCTTCTGGGTATAATCTCTCAGAGTGAGTTTGTTCTTGATGAATGTTTGAGTCAGCAGGAATGAATGTGTGTGTACAGATGACCCCTGAGGGACACCATCACACACTCCTCCTGCAGTCTGACTGAGACTTTGATTCTCTTCTCATTCAGGTTTCTGTTTCCACTGCTGTACATTACTCATGCTTTCAGTCGTCTGGTATCATCGTTTATATCTGGATGTGTTTGTGGTGTCAATAAATCAACCTGATGTAAACACTAACACAATGAAGCTCATCTGAGAAGACACAGAGACCAGACTCTGGACACATCTGATACGTTGGTGTGTGCAGATTAAGAAGAAATACATAGAATTATATAAACGTACCTTTACTGTGGCGTCTTTTAATGCGCTTTGCACGTTCAAGAACACACAGAACTGCAGCAAGAGTTAAAACTCCCAAAACAAATGAACCGATGCCAACACCAACCATGGTCCCTGTGCTGGATGGGTCCTCACTCTCTTTCTCTGAAAGACATCGCACACACACACACACACACACACACACACACACTTTGTAATATCTTGTTTCAGGTTATTTTTTAGATAAAGCAGAGGAACTCATCTCACCACTGATGTACACAAAGATCTGAGCAGAGACCCGATGCTTGATGTCCTCCTGAGAGACCACACACTGGTAGCGGTCGGTCCTGGTCACCTTAACGCAGAGAGTGATGAAGACGTGTTCTTCCTCTGGGACTCGTTTCTCCTCAGCATGGAGGATGCTTCCAGTGCTGCTCTGCCACTCTACTTTAGTGTTCACAGAAGCACCAGGAACCTCACACTGCAGATACGCCCAGTCTGCTGTGGCAGTTAGAGTTGTGACGGACGGCTTTGGAGTTGCAGCTGTGAACAGAAGGAACACAAAGACTTATGAGGGACGGATAAACTACAGAATAGAAACTCCCCTTCATGGTCCCAAAGGGGATACACAGCATGTCTTGCAGCCAGGTCTCACAGAGTAGGAGCCGTTTATGTTTGTTGTTTTCATGTCATTTTATTTACTTCAGATTTATCCTGCAATATCATTTTGAAAACTTGGTGGCAGGAATTAGCTGCACAGGAGTTCAAATATGATCATAGGTGACCAGAGGGAGGTAAACCTGTTCTCACCTGATGGAGCAGATGCTACAGCTACAAGGCAACAGCCAATGGAAATCAGGTGTTGTGAAAGGGCTTTAATAAACATCCGACTGAACAGAAAATCAGCTGTTTGTCTCTTTCACCACTCACCTGTGAACTAATGCAGTTTGCAAAGAAGACATTTGAACGTGTTTGAAGTGCCGTCACTTGAAGTAAGACAGCGCTCTACGGGTGAATCTAGAGCATAGGAACCCTCACCACCACTGTTACGGATACGACTTGATCTACATCTTTAAGTAACACTGAGGTCTCAGGAGCTGCAGCACACTGCTCAGTGACGTCACGGCTCACCTGAGAGTTCTCCTGATCGGTCCTTAAGTTTGAGTTCTTAAAGACAAAACATTTGATTGAATTTCTTGTCAAATATTCCTTGCTTCCTAAAGTGTTTTACGTTCTAAAATGGAGACGGGAAAACATGAGCAGAGACACAAGTTCACCCAACACTTCAAATGTAGACTCACACACGCTTCCTGTTCCCATTGGTATCTAGAAGGGCAGCACCATTCATCCGATGTTTATATCGTCTCAATGTTTCCTCACATTAAATGAACATGACCAAGCCTACGATGTTTACGTTTAGTGTTCAATTCTCAGGGGCCGTTCAAACGCAGCGTCTCTTGCCGCCAAAAGGCAGGATGCGTGTTGGTCCAACAAGAGTACTCACCAACATCCAGCTCAACGTAGAATGTCTGACGAGGCTGCAGATGTGGAAAATAACAGGAGTATCTTCCAGCGTCGGACGCCTTCGTCTTTCTGATGATGATGGAGGCGTTGCCGTGCTTCAGTTCTCCAGGAAAATGTGAGACTCGACCTTTGAACTGCTCACTCTGACCCCGAAAACCGTTGTTGTAATGGAGGCCGGCATCGTACAGGAAAACCTCCTGCAGGACTTCTCCTCCAGGACCGACTTTCCTCCAGTCAAAGAAAAGTCTTTCAGCGTTCCTGCCGATGGAGACTGGTAATACAGCATCACCACCACCTTCTGGAACCACCACTCTGACAGCATCTGGAAGAGAAAGCACATTTAATCATGACTGTATCAGACATTGGCTCTCAGGGATGTAAATAGAAAGCAATGTCTGTTGACTCAGAGGTTCTGCAGGAAGGGTAAACAGCTGATCTGAGCTTAATGGACTAAAGCAGTGGTGCCAACCCGTCAAGCGAGATCGACAGGTAGATCTTTGAAACATTCCCTGTAGATCCCGAAAAGAATAGAACAATTATTTTGTAAACATTTTTGTATTTTTTCAGCGCAACAGGCGGCATTAAATTGACTAATAAGATCAAAGAACGATACTTGCACATTCATTTTTATCAAAATGACAATATACAGCACTAACAGGCGATAGCTAGTAGACCGCAATGTTGTCAGCTGGCATGGCGGAGGCTCAGAGAAAGTCGAAAACGTGTCATTTCCACGAGGAATGGGAAGAGGAATTCATTTTCAACATGGTGAAAGACGAGTGTGTTTGTATGCTGTGCAACCAAACTCCAGCGCTGTCTAAAAGAGGAAATCTGGAGCGGCACCACAACACCAACCACGACAAATTCAAAGACAGTTTCCCCGCCAAGAGCGCAATCCCGCTAGGAAAGTTGCTGAGCTGAAAGCGGGGTTGAAGGCTCAGGCCAGCAGTTGCTTTTCACAAAACCTGCGGCTCAAAAATAAGGCTGCGACTGAAGCTTCATTTTGTATTAGTCACCTTTTGGCTAAACACAAGAAGCATTTTACAGATGGCGATTTATTCAAGGAGGCAATGGCCATCACTGCAGAGACGCTTTTCAACGGCTTCAAAAACAAAGACCACACCAAAACCGCGCTCCGCAGTGTCCAGCTTGGCCCCAATACATGAGGAGCTGTCAGATGATCAGTGGCTGCTGGACCTGGGGTTTCTGACAGACCTGACGGTAAAACTGAACGCACTGAACGAGCTCCAGGGAAAAGAGCGACACCTGCCCCACATGATAAGCGCAGTGAATGCGTTCAAGGCCAAGCTCGGTGTTTGGAACTCACAGCTGAAAAAGGCTGACACACTTTCCCAACCTGGAGAAAATGTCACAGGCCATCGGTGACAAGGTTGCTTTTCACCCTGAGCAGTACTGTGTTCACCTGGACAAAGTGGCAGCAGAGTTCAGTCGGCGTTTTGGTGAATTAGACGTCATGGAAGATGTTGCTGCATTCGTCTTGAACCCATTCCTGACCATTGATGTGGAACAGGTAGCTGCCAAATTACAGCAGGTATTTGCTCTGCCTAGTGGGGTTGACATGGAGATGGTTGATTTGCAAAATGACGATGAGCTGAAAGTAAGATCACGGGACAGTACCTTTTGGGGAATTGTCAGCAGGGAGAAGTTTCCCCTCCTCCCCTCATGTGCACTAAGAGTGAGTGCCTACTTTGGCTCTACTTACCTCTGTGAAATGGCGTTTTCACAGATGAAAATAATTCAATCAAAGTACAGGAGCCACCTCACCGACAAACACCTCACAGTCTCAGACTAGCTGTCAGTAGCTATGAGCCAAACTACAAAGCACTCACAGACAGTATTCAGCCGCAGCCCTCTCACTAACCTGTGAGTAACATGCCAGTTTTGACATCTGATGGCAATGTGAAAAGTGATGATGCATAAGATGGTACATAACTGCACTGACTGAGAATTTTGTTAAAACACAGTTACAGTTCTATTTTAATAATAGTAATACATTTTATTTATATATATTTTCTAAAATACTGATGTTATGTAACTTGCATGAAGCTTGAGTGGATAAGCACAACACTGCATGTGATCTGCTCACTGCTAGTGTGTTGTGTGTGGGTGTGTGCCTTCTATGAACAAAGTAATTACCTCATACAAAAGGAAATAGGCCACACCTTTATTTTTTGTGTTGGATATAAAGCTGTACTTGGCCTAATTGCATTGAGAATTGTGTTAGAATCACAGTTGTATTTTCTAAAATGCTGATATGTGACTTGAAGCTTCAGTGGATAGGCATAACACTTGATATGATCTGCTTGTCTACCTTAAACAAAATACTGTCCTCATACAGTATGAGGGAAATTCCACAAATTCCACATTCCTTTTCTTTTTGTGTTGAAATGAAATTGAATAACTTAGAATTGAAGTTGATGTGAAGCTATGGCCAGTTTGATAAGCTAGTTACAGTGTTTTCTTTGTTGCATACATTTGAACGTTGCACCAAAGCATTTCACGTAATTCAAATACAGTTAGCCTGAATAAAAGGCATCAAGTCTGAAGTACAATCTGGGCTGTCTTTTCTTTCAACGCTTAAATAGGTAGATCTTGCCTCTCACCAAGGTGGAGGTCAGGGATCTTGGGCTTAAAAAGGTTGGAGCCCACTGGACTAAAGTAACAGGAAAATAAATGTACCCATTCATATTTGACTTTACTCATCAGACAGGGTATGTGCAAATGATACACACATATCGACAGAGGTGGGAAGTACATTTACTACAGTACTGAACTGCAGTACAATTTTGAGGGAATTTGTAATTTACTTGAGTATCTCAAGTTTTCTACTGTGTACTTCTACTCCACCACATGTATTTAATCCCTGTAGTTGCTAGGCAGATTAGGATGAATGATGGTAAATATAAATCAGCCCTTAAATCAGACTGTAGTTCACCTGCAGTAAATCCAGCAGCTACCCTGCAGTATACAAAGCCATTCAAACTAGCTGCACCTTTACCAGCTCTGAGAACACTTTAATGATCAATCATTATAAAACATATCAGAGATATTATTCTGAAATGGACCAATCAGACAATGACTACATTTACTGTCGCTACTTTAAGTACATTTAGAGGAGAGTACTTTCTACTTTCACTGGAGGAACATTTAGAATACTTTTACTGAGACAGAGTATTCCTACACTCTGGTACTTCTACTTTACCCAAGTACAAGATCTGAGTACTTCTACTTTACTCAAGTACAAGATCTGAGTACTTCTACTTTACTCAAGTACAAGACCTGAGTACTTCTACTTTACTCAAGTACAAGACCTGAGTACTTCTACTTTACTCAAGTACAAGCTCTGAGTACTTCTACTTTACTCAAGTACAAGATCTGAGTACTTCTACTTTTACTGAAGTACAAGATCTGAGTACTAGTAATGGGAGTACTTCTCCAGTCAGTTAATCGGTAATCATTATTGGTTTGATCATGCAGCATGACGTCACTCCTCTACCCACAGTAGTGTTCAGCAGCAGGAGAGCCGCCATCTTTGCAGCTGTCGGGAGATATCGAAAGTAACATCCCGCAGGGCCCTCTGTTAGATCCATGTTTCTAACACATGTAGCTGTATATAAAGTCACCCCAACATCAACACAGCTCCTCTATACAATAAAACCGAGCCTGAAATGTACATTAAACCCCGTTAAAAACACTTTTCTCCTTCAGTTATGAATTCTTTCAAGTTAGTCAGTATGACAACATCCAATAATATGAATCTGAACTCATTTATAAGATCATATTAATGTAGAAGAGACGTCAAACCTTCGCAGTAATTATTGTGCTTTAAACAATGAAGCCTTTTAAGACTGAATCTAGAATCTTTAGCAGGGGCTAAGCTAGTTAGCTCACGTTAGCTTCACTGCATTGAAACCAATGCGTTCGGTTGCTAGCGTTAGCATTAGCGTTAGCGTTAGCACAACAGAGCAGTTGATAGCAGCTTCTTACCGGGTTCCTGTCCCAGAGTTTCTCCAGAGAAAGTCAGCAGAAAGAGAAACTGTAGTCTGAAACCAAACATGTTTCACCGCAGGAACAACACTATTTTACAGAGATCACATTTAGCTTACATAGGGTGACCAGATTTGAGGTGGCGAAAAAGAGGACACTTGCGTTTGTTGGGGGGGAAGTCTAAGTACAGTAGACTTCTGTGCAAAGCGCCATTCAATTTAAGTACACGCTTAATGGTCCCATGAAAAACTGTGAAAACCGGACGTTTTCATGAATTTATAAAACCCCCCCGGACGCTCCGGACAGGACATAAAAAGAGGACATGTCCGGGCAAAAGAGGACGTCTGGTCACCCTAGCTTACAGGGAATAACTATATTTGAAGTTTAATGTCAGAGAAATAGAAAGTAAACTCTGTCGCAGATTATTTCCCGTTTCTTCCTCTCTGAGTTTCTGATGGGTGGAGTCTTCACCTGTGTCTTCACCTGTGTCTTCTTCGGTGGGTTTTTTATGGCAGCTGGCATCCAAATTGTTGCATTGCTGCCACCTTCAGGATCATTTAAGTCATCTCTTCATATTCTTTTAATTAGTCCAGTGTCTGATAAATACTTTAAAAAACAACACCTTCCCCTCCCACTTGTTGACATTCATCACACATTCCATCTTGATGTTTACCCATGATAAAAAGAGTACTATTCAATAATGTATGACCAATTCTCATTCTCGCAATAGTACCCTGTCCCTTCCTTCTCATCCCTCCACAAGGTTTAGTTGCCTCACTCACTCTTCCATTCAATGAGAACAAATGTCTTCCTTTAGTCTCTCTCTCCCATAATTGTTGCCACTGGATCATGATCCCCCTCCACACAAGACATTTCCCCTCAGCCTTAGACAGATGTAATGTTACCTCCACATTATCCTTTTTTACAGCTGCTTTAGCTAATTTATCAGCTTTCTCATTTCTTGAGATTCCAGTATGGGCTGGGACCCACATCAGAGAGATCACCACTCCTCTCACAGCCACATTTCTAATTTCCATCTGGATCTCATATATAAGATCCTGATGGCTCTTCGCTGTCCCTACCCCAATACTAGTGATGGCTGAAACAGAATCACTACAAATCAATACCTTCTGATTTACAAGATGCTCAGTCCACCGTATTGCCATTAAAATAGCATATAGCTCAATAGTAAACACATGCAAAAAATCTGATGTCCTCTTAGATGACTCTACCTTTAATCTTTGAACAATAAAAGCCGCTCCTGTTGCTTCAGTTTCTTGATCTTTTGACCCATCAGTAAAAATTAGTAGATGATCCCCATAATGTTCTCTCACATAACACTGAAACTCAAACACCATATCCGCTTCATTGTTCTTAGTTTTAACTTCAAGCAATCCTACATCCACCTTAGGTACACCCAAAAGCCAGAGAGGTATCTGAGGCCATAAAACAGCTGGACAAAAACTGTGATTTTTTATTAACAGCTCCTGTGCCACTACCTCCCCTGTCCATCCAAAGCTTGACAGCTTTGCTACCCCCCCTCTCCCAGCTTGTTTGAATCGCCACTCTAACTGGAAGATCTCCCACAACTCCTCCCTGCAGCTGCCTTCCTTAAAGGAGCAGACCAGGCCTGCAACACAGGGCTAAACTGGGAATGAGTGGGGGGAATGTTAAAGGAGGGCTCATCTCACTCGCAGACAGGGGGGATGTTTCTTCATAATGTGAGTTATTTCACAGTGGAATGCAGAAGGTCTTCTCGCAAATGGTCAAGAATTCAAAACGTTTGTCAGAAATTTACCGGGAAACTGAAATGATAGGGGCTCTGGGAAAGGTGGAGCTGGAGGTGTGTTTATTAAAAATGGGGTAAGTTATAATGTTATTTATAAAGGTAGGGATCAGGAATCCATTGTTAATAAAGTTTGGGCTGGAAGGGATAGTCTGACAATAATACCTGATTACAATCCCTGGACTAAATCCCGGCATATTAAATGACGCAGGTGGATTGGCACAGGGGGAAATCATCTGGTGGTGATTTTAATGCACACAGCACCCTCTGGGGCAGGTTTCAAGGTTTCAAGGTTTCAAAGGTTTCAAAGTTTTATTGGTCATATGCACAGCAGATACAGCGTATATGTTGGCAATGAAAATCTTATGTCCCATGCTCCTCCAACAACTCAACATACATGGTGCAAATAAGATAAATGAAATAGTGCAAAAAGAGAGAAGAATATTTACAATAACAGTAAAGATTTGAGGATGTGAAATATATACATATTTGGAATACATTGAGAGTATTTAAACACTTTACTCTGTTGAATGAGGAGGTATGGACAGATGCATATATTATGTATAGCAGATGTATATGGCAGATATGTATAATATATAGATATGTGTACTATAAACAGATATGTATGTGTGTGTGTGTGTGTGTGTGTGTGTGTGTGTGTGTGTACTATAAACAGATGTGTATAATATATATATATATGTGTATGTGTGTACTATAAACAGATGTATATGGCAGATGTGTATAATATATATATATATATATATGTATGTGTGTACTATAAACAGATGTGAGTAGACATTCACACAGCTCAGGAGTTCAGCAGTCTTATAGCCTGTGGTATAAAACTGTCTCTGAGTCTGGTGGTCTTGGTCCGGATGCTGCGGTACCGTCTGCCAGACGGCAGCAGACAGAACAGACTGTTGCTGGGGTGATGGGGGTCCTTTAATATCCTACCGGCCTTCTTCCTACACCGCTGGGTGTAGAGGTCCTCCATGGATGGCAGCTCCGTCCTGGTGATGTGCTGAGCAGTTTTCAACACCCTCTGTCAGTCACGTCACTGATGCAAATGGGTCCATAATAGAGGAGTATATGGATGAAAAGGGCTCAGTATGTATAAACGATGGAAAAGGCACAAGATAAAACAGCAGCAATACAGAAAGTGCACTCGACCTGACTCACATCCACTGAGACTGCTGTTATTAGCACTTGGGAAGTTTTAAATCATTCAACAATTGGCAGATATCACCATCCAATAGTGACCACGGTTGGGATAGAAGTACAACAATCTGGGGCAGAGAGAACACCAAGATGGAAGCTCGATAATAATAATAATAAACTTCAAATATCGTTAGTAAAACTAGTGTTGTTCCTGCGGTGAAACATGTTTGGTTTCAGACTTCAGTTTCTCTTTCTGCTGACTTTCTCTGGAGAAACTCTGGGATCCAGTGGGAAGCTGGATCGTTTGGTTGTATTGGTAAAATATTACGTTCTCAAATGTGTTTTTCTCAACAAGTCTTCATTCTTTCAGGACATGGCACTTCAGAACAGATCAATTACATTTTGAAAGATTCAAAAAGCCTTAAAGAATATCTCTGAACCTTTCTGACGCTTTGATGAAACTGTTGTCAATAAAGTTATTGATATGGACATCATAGATTGTTCTTAAATGTAAAAATGTGTGTTAAGGAAAGCTTGCATTGAAATCAGATATCTTCAGAAATAAATACTGATAATAATAAATGTTTAGTGACTTTTACAATACTACCAAACTCTAGTGGTGCACCAGATTCACATGTATTATAAGAAGTATAGAATAATGTTTGTTGAACTCTTCAGAATGTAAGGATTTTACAATTACTTTATTTAAGAAATGGGAACAGGTTATTTTGTATAAATGCTATTACTGTTTAACTTCTAGTGTCATTTTGAAAGCAGGACTTTTACTCAGTATTCTTAGACTGCAGTATTACTCCTTTTACTTCAGTAAATAGTCTGAGTACTTCCTCCACCTCTAGTGGCTTTCACAACGTTGCTGTTATTGGTGTGTTTCTGTTACAGTTGTTGGTTTTAAATTGAACAGTGAGTCACAGGTGAAGACACAGGTGGAGTGACAGGTGAAGACACAGGTGAAGACTCCACCCATATTTAACTCAGAGAGGAAGAAACAGGAAATAATCTGCGACAGAGTTTACTTTCTATTTCTCTGACATTAAACTTCAAATATAGTTATTCCCTGTAAGCTAAATGTGATCTCTGTAAAATAGTGTTGTTCCTGCGGTGAAACATGTTTGGTTTCAGACTTCAGTTTCTCTTTCTGCTGACTTTCTCTGGAGCAACTCTGGGACAGAAACCCGGTAAGAAGCTGCTATCAACTGCTCTGTTGTGCTAACGCTAATGCTAACGCTAGCAACAGAAGGCATTGGTTTCAATGCAGTGAAGCTAACGTGAGCTAACTAGCTTAGCCCCTGCTAAAGATTCTAGATTCAGTCTTAAAAGGCTTCATTGTTTAAAGCACAATAATTACAGCGAAGGTTTGACGTCTCTTCTACATTAATATGATCTTATAAATGAGTTCAGATTCATATTATTGGATGTTGTCATACTGACTAACTTTAAAGAATTCATAACTGAAGGACAAAAGTGGATACATGGCCCCATCCATCCTCCCCTTAATACGGTGCAGTCGTCCTGTCCCCTTTGCAGAAAAGCATCCCCAAAGAATGATGTGTCCACCTCCATGCTTCACGGTTGGGATGGGGTTCTTGGGGTTGTACTCATCCTTCTTCCTCCAAACACGGCTAGTGGAGTTTAGACCAAAATGCTCTATTTTTGTCTCATCAGACCACATGACCTTCTCCCATTCCTCCTCTGGATCATCCAGATAGTCATTGGCAAACTTCAGACGGGCCAGGACATGCGCTGGCTTGAGCAGGGCGTAGTGTGTTACTGATGGTTTTCTTTGAGACTGGGGTCCCAGCTCTCTTCAGGTGATTGACCAGGTCTTGCCGTATGGTTCTGGGCTGATCCCTCACCTTCCTCAAGATCATTGATGCCCCACGAGGTGAGATCTTGCATGGAGCCCCAGACCGAGGGAGATTGACCGTCATCTTGAACTTCCATTTTCTAATAATTGCGCAAACAGTTGTTGCCTTCTCACCGAGCTGCTTGCCTATTGTCCTGCAGCCCATCCCAGCCTTGTGCAGGTCTACAATTTTATCCCTGATGTCCTTACACAGCTCTCTGGTCTTGGCCATTGTGGAGAGGTTGGAGTCTGTTTGATTGAGTGTGTGGACAGGTGTCTTTTATACAGGTAACGAGTTCAAACAGGTGCAGTTAATACAGGTAATGAGTGGAGAACAGGAGGGCTTCTTAAAGAAACACTAACAGGTCTGTGAGAGCCGGAATTCTTACTGGTTGGTAGGTGATCAAATACTTGTCATGCAGTAAAATGCTAAAAGT
>NC_086368.1:29947438-29971238 GCF_036324505.1 Eleginops maclovinus
AAATTTGGTGAAAAACCAAGTTGCCGTTTCAACATCTTTACCCACTCTTTTTGCATCACAACCAAAGCCATCTGTCAGTCAAGGCTCTCAACCCCCTCAGTTACAATCAAAGACAACCTTCAGTCAAAGCTTTCAGCCCTTTCAACCCACTCTAGGCCAACAAGTGTTTCAACCCTGCAAGGCCAAAACCAGGCAGCAGGTCTCTACAATCTGCTGCAACAACAGAATGACATAACAGCTCTCCTTGTTCAAATGCAACCGTAACAACTGCTGCCGCGCTGAAAAATTCCAACTTATGATGGAATCCTCTGCAGTTCAACACATTTATGAAGGCGTTTGAGCTACTGCTTGGAAGCAAAGACCAGCTGTAACGGAGACTGTTTGTACTATCTTGAGCAATACACTAGGGGGCAGCCAAGGGATATTATACGCAGCTGCTTTCATATGACTGCAGATTAAGGATTTGCTGTTGCCGAGAAGTTGCCAGTGCACTTTGAAATGAGTTTCAGATAACAGCGGACTACATGGAAAAGAAAGCATGAGTAATGTACAGCAGTGGAAACAGAGACCTGAATGAGAAGAGAATCAAAGTCTCAGTCAGACTGCAGGAGGAGTGTGTGATGGTGTCCCTCAGGGGTCATCTGTACACACACATTCATTCCTGCTGACTCAAACATTCATCAAGAACAAACTCACTCTGAGAGATTATACCAGAAGGACATGTTGTTGTTGGATCATCAGTAATATTTCTGTTTGGATAAAAGTTGACTTTATGTAATCTATGTTTGATTTTCTCTGCTGCAAGGTTCTGATCGTGGCTGTGAAGCTTATCACCGCTATTCTACAAAGGTGTGCTCGCACAGTTCCCATGGAAACCCAGATACTTCATGGTCCCATTTAAAGCTGTAATTCTTGGTTGTCGATAAATCCTTTACCCACTCCGTTTGTTTGCAGCACAAACAAAGCTCACATTCAGTACCAGAGCCTCTCAACCCCCTCAGTTACAATCAAAGACAACCTTCAGTCAAAGCTTTCAGCCCTTTCAAACCCACTCTAGGCCAACAAGTGTTTCAACCCCTGCAAGGCCAAAACCAGGCAGCAGGTCTCTACAATCTGCTGCAACAACAGAATGACATAACAGCTCTCCTTGTTCAATGCAAACGTAACAACTGCTGCCCGCGCTGAAAAATTCCAACTTATGATGGAAATCCTCTGCAGTCAACACATTTATGAAGGCGTTTGAGCACTGCTTGGAAGCAAAGACCAGCTGTAACGGAGACTGTTTGTACTATCTTGAGCAATACACTAGGGGGCAGCCAAGGGATATTATACGCAGTGCTTTCATATGACTGCAGATAAAGGATTTGCTGTTGCCGAGAAGTTGCTCAAGGTGCACTTTGAAAATGAGTATCAGATAACAGCGGACTACATGGAAAAGACAAGCATGAGTAATGTACAGCAGTGGAAACAGAGACCTGAATGAGAAGAGAATCAAAGTCTCAGTCAGACTGCAGGAGGAGTGTGTGATGGTGTCCCTCAGGGGTCATCTGTACACACACATTCATTCCTGCTGACTCAAACATTCATCAAGAACAAACTCACTCTGAGAGATTATACCCAGAAGGACATGTTGTTGTTGGATCATCAGTAATATTTCTGTTTGGATAAAAGTTGACTTTATGTAATCTATGTTTGATTTTCTCTGCTGCAGATTCTCGTCTGGATGAAGTTATCCGCTTCTACAAAGGTTTGTATAGCTAGACTAACGGCTGTTTAAGAGATCCTTCTGATCAGTGTGTGTTTCTTGGTTTGGAGAAGGCCTTTTGTAGCGGCCGATTACGCGTATCCAAATGTTCAAAGGCCTCTTAGTCTGCGGTGCGCATTCCAGTATTGACTCCCATGAAAACCCAGATACTTCATGGTTCCATTTAAATGCTGTATTCCTTGGTTGTCGATAAATCCTTTGCTGGCCCACTGCCGATTTGGGACTTCTGCACAGCACAAACAAAATGTATGCTCACAAAAATACAGCTAGGGATGCGTGCGGTCAGAGCCTTCTTCCCTTGCCCCTTCCAGACTTCCATTCAGACCTTTTTCTTTGTCACGCTGGCAACGCCATCTCTACCTGAGACTGCCCTCTTGAGCGTGCGCACTACGGTGTGCTATGATTATTTTCTAGAACAACAAAAACATGAACTTATGGCGGCCCATAAACAAAGCCCAATGTCAGGTAAACTGTATGATTATAATTAGGTTCATTAATGTTAACTTTAGAGAATGTGCAATGTGCTCATCAAGTGGTCGATAAGTACAGTAAATAAAATGCCCAAATGGCTCTCACACCTTTCTTCACACCAAAGCCTCTCCTAGAATTCAGTAGAGTAGCTTGTGGTTGCATGGATACACACATATGATATTAAACTCCATAAACCTGAAACTACCTGAACTCCTTGGTTTCCACACAGCTTCTCTTCCTGACTGTAACTCTGTAAAGGGTACAGAGGGAGCCCCCTGATTGAAGCGTTACAGAGACAAACTCAGGACCAAAGATCAGAGTAATGGAGTCATTAAATGGAGATGAAAGCCTACTTTAGCAAAGCACAACTATTCACAAAGAGCTAAACTATTCAACGAGTTCCTTCTACTAGATACCAGACGACTGAAAGCATGAGTAATGTACAGCAGTGGAAACAGAGACCTGAATGAGAAGAGAATCAAAGTCTCAGTCAGACTGCAGGAGGAGTGTGTGATGGTGTCCCTCAGGGGTCATCTGTACACACACATTCATTCCTGCTGACTCAAACATTCATCAAGAACAAACTCACTCTGAGAGATTATACCCAGAAGGACATGTTGTTGTTGGATCATCAGTAATATTTCTGTTTGGATAAAAGTTGACTTTATGTAATCTATGTTTGATTTTCTCTGCTACAGATTCTCTCTGGAGGAGTTATCCGCTTCGACAAAGGTTTGTATAGCTAGACTAACGGCTGTTTAAGAGGTCCTTCTGATCAGTGTGTGTTTCTTGGTTTGGAGAAGGCCTTTTGTAGCGGCCGATTACGCGTATCCAAATGTTCAAAGGCCTCTTAGTCTGCGGTGCGCATTCGAGTATTGACTCCCATGAAAACCCAGATACCTTCATGGTTCCATTTAAATGCTGTATTCCTTGGTTGTTGATAAATCCTTTGCCGGCCCACTGCCGATTTGGGACTTCTGCACAGCACAAACAAAATGTATACTCACAAAAATACAGCTAGGGATGCGTGCGGTCAGAGCCTTCTTCCCTTGCCCCTTCCAGACTTCCATTCAGACCTTTTTCTTTGTCACGCTGGCAACGCCATCTCTACCTGAGGCTGCCCTCTTGAGCGTGCGCACTACGGTGTGCTATGATTATTTTCTAGAACAACAAAAACATGAACTTATGGCGGCCCATAAACACAGCACAATGTCAGGTAAACTGTATGATTATAATTAGGTTCATTAATGTTAACTTTAGAGAATGTGCAATGTGCTCATCAAGTGGTCGATAAGTACAGTAAATAAAATGCCCAAATGGCTCTCACACCTTTCTTCACACCAAAGCCTCTCCTAGAATTCAGTAGAGTAGCTTGTGGTTGCATGGATACACACATATGATATTAAACTCCATAAACCTGAAACTACCTGAACTCCTTGGTTTCCACACAGCTTCTCTTCCTGACTGTAACTCTGTAAAGGGTACAGAGGGAGCCCCCTGATTGAAGCGTTACAGAGACAAACTCAGGACCAAAGATCAGAGTAATGGAGTCATTAAATGGAGATGAAAGCCTACTTTAGCAAAGCACAACTATTCACAAAGAGCTAAACTATTCAACGAGTTCCTTCTACTAGATACCAGACGACTGAAAGCATGAGTAATGTACAGCAGTGGAAACAGAGACCTGAATGAGAAGAGAATCAAAGTCTCAGTCAGACTGCAGGAGGAGTGTGTGATGGTGTCCCTCAGGGGTCATCTGTACACACACATTCATTCCTGCTGACTCAAACATTCATCAAGAACAAACTCACTCTGAGAGATTATACCCAGAAGGACATGTTGTTGTTGGATCATCAGTAATATTTCTGTTTGGATAAAAGTTGACTTTATGTAATCTATGTTTGATTTTCTCTGCTGCAGGTTCTCTTCAGGAGGGAGTTATCCGCTTCTACAAAGGTTTGTATAGCTAGACTAACGGCTGTTTAAGAGGTCCTTCTGATCAGTGTGTGTTTCTTGGTTTGGAGAAGGCCTTTTGTAGCGGCCGATTACGCGTATCCAAATGTTCAAAGGCCTCTTAGTCTGCGGTGCTCATTCGAGTATTGACTCCCATGAAAACCCAGATACTTCATGGTTCCATTTAAATGCTGTATTCCTTGGTTGTCGATAAATCCTTTGCCGGCCCACTGCCGATTTGGGACTTCTGCACAGCACAAACAAAATGTATACTCACAAAAATACAGCTAGGGATGCGTGCGGTCAGAGCCTTCTTCCCTTGCCCCTTCCAGACTTCCATTCAGACCTTTTTCTTTGTCACGCTGGCAACGCCATCTCTACCTGAGACTGCCCTCTTGAGCGTGCGCACTACGGTGTGCTATGATTATTTTCTAGAACAGAGGTCTTCAACAGGGGGGTCGCGACCCCCAGGGGGTCCGCGGAGGTACTGCAGGGGGGTCGCGAAATCTTTGGTTGATTAGACAATTTTTTATATATATATTTTTTTTTACAAACCGTTTTTTCCCACAAATTGCAATGTCTTTAAATGCACAACACAAATCCAAAATATTATAGCGAACGGAAAAATGGAGGCAGATGTGCCAATCACGAGGCCGTGTGACACACGCTGGCTCATAGACATAATATTATGTCTATGCGCTGGCTCTGTCAGGTTCCCCGTGATTGGACGAGAGCCTATTCAGGCCCCAGTTTACTGAAGACCCAGACACAGGGAGGCACGCAGCGACATTATTGAGAAGACCATACATATAAAATGGATCGTTTTGTAACTCGAGCGAAAAAATCAACAAGCACAAGCGAGATACCATCCACCAGTGAACATGCAAGTGACGAGGCAGAACCTGCTGCGCCTGCAGATGTTGCAGCTAATAAGGGTAAGCGCAAAAGGGAGAAGACAAATATTCAGATCATTATCTGAAGTTCGGGTTTACCTTTAAGGAGACAGATGGCATTGAGTTTCCAATGTTTGTCATTTGCTCTACTGTTCTTTCAAATGAATCTATGAAGCCATCAAAGCTGCAGCGTCACTTGGAGACAACACACAGCCACTTAAAAGACAAACCTGTTGAATACTTCCAAGCTAGCCTCAAATCCCTCCAAGGTCAACAGACATTGATCAGAAAATCAGCCAAAGTTGGGGAGCTAGCTTTGAAATGCTCTTATCAAATTGCTCTTCGGATTGCCCAGAAGAAACAGCCTTACACACTTGCAGAGGATTTAATATTGCCTTCAGCAACCGATATGTGTAAAACCATGTATGGAAATGATATTGACATTAATAAACTGAAAACCATTCCAGTGTCGGACACAACCATAGCTCGCCGTATAGACGAGATGGCATCTGATGTGAGGATGCAACTGATAGAGAAGCTGAGGTTGGCAGATGCATTTGCGTTACAATTAGACGAGTCAACAGATGTGTCGAAGGACGCCCAGCTTCTGGCGTTTGTGCGCTTTGTCGATGATAAGGAAATGCAGGAGGAATTTTTGTTTTGTAAGTGCCTCCCTCAACGCACAACTAGTTCTGAAATCTTCAAAGTGATCGATGTTTTTTTCAGAGAGAATGACATTCCGTGGACAAAATGTATTGCGCTGTGCACTGACGGTGCAAGAGCCATGGCTGGTTTAAAAAGTGGACTAATCGCGCTTGTAAGGGATGTGTCTCCGCAAGTGATTTGGACGCACTGCATGCTACACAGGGAGTCACTTGTTGCCAAAGATATGAGCGCTGAATTGGCAGATGTCATGGACTCGGTAGTGAAAGTAGTCAACCTAGTCAAGAAGAGCGCATTGCAAACACGTCTCTTCTCGAATCTCTGTGCTGCTGAGGGAGAAGAACACACTGCGCTACTCTACCATTCCGAGGTTCGGTGGCTTTCACGTGGAACAGTGTTGTCACGTGTGCTGGAATTGCGCAAGTCTATTCGGGAGTTTTTACTTCTCCAAAAGCTGACAGTACGTTCAGACACATATATGACACAAAACCACTCACCCAGTTCTGGATCTCTTGCCAGAAAGACTTTCCGCAATTGGCAGGAAAAGCCATGATGAGCCTTTTGCCCTTTGCCACAACCTATCTTTGCGAAAGTGGATTTTCCTCACTGACTTTTCTTTTTTTTTTCCCAAATATTTTTTATTGGATTTTAACATTCATATAATTACACATGAAACACAGAAATTGAAGGATAGTACAGCACAGTATAAAAAATACAATCCAAACATACACCAAATTAAAATTACAACAATATAACAGAAAGAACAAAAATAAAAATAAAAAGCTTCTCAGTCAGTATCAGTATTACTTATATTTGGCATCCCATTACCTCCACCCTCTTCCAGAAAGGATAGGAATGGTAACCATATCTCCTCAAATTTATTGCGTTTACCTTTCACTATATAAGTTATTTTTTCCATGACCATGTTAGTCGCCATTTCTTTCAGCCAGTCATTTACATGCGGTGCTTGGATTTTTTTCCAAGATAAAGCTATTAAACGCTTTGCTTGCAACAAACACATGTCAAGGAAAGCATATTCCCTTCTTCTCAAAGGCATTTCAAGAGGGTATAAGTGCAGAATAAATGTTTTTGCTGATAATGTTAGATTGATACTTGTCATTTTATTGATCATATCCCTCACCCCTTTCCAGAAAAACATTATTTTTTCACACTCCCATATGCAATGATAAAAATCACCTTTAAGTTTGCTGCATTTTGTACAGGTATCAGGAATATTTCCGTTGTACTTGTGTAGAATAGCTGGAGTTATGTAAGTCCGCATCAACCATTTATATTGCAATAATTTCAATCTTACACTTATTGTTTGTGTCTGAGCTTCCTTACATGCCTCTGACCAATCATCCATACTCAGATCTTCTTTTAGGTCTTTCTTCCAGGCTTCTAATTTATTAATTGACGATTCTTGTGATCCTGATGTTATAGTTCTGTATAGATGTGAAATTAAACCTCTTGCATAGCAGTCTTTTCCCATTACTGTCTCTAAGCTGTTTAGTACTGGCATGTCTAAAGAGTTCTTTTGAGCTACAAAAATAAAGTTTCTTATTTGTAAATATTTAAAGAAATGATTTTTAGGTATATTAAATGTATTAACTAGTTCCTCAAAAGACATTAGTTTGCTTGAAGAATATAAATCTTTAATAGACCTTATCCCTTTATCTGCCCAGCTTTTAAAACCTGCATCCAATCTTCCTGGTTTGAAGTCTGTATTACCCCAAATGGGGCTATAACTAGACAAATTATGAGGAATACCAAAATATTTCTTCACCACATACCATACATTGATCATATTAAGAACAATTGGGTTTGAACATTTTTTCCGATGGTGTTTGAGATTGGCTGAGTATATATACCCTTTTAGGGTCAGACCATGTGTGACTTCAGCTGATTCCATATTAACCCATGATGGGGGACCTTCTGTAGAAAAATAAAACATTATGGTTCTGAGCTGAGCCGCCCAATAATACCATTGCACATTAGGGCACTGGAGCCCCCCTCTATCATAAGGCAAGTACAAGAGTGAAAGGCGGAGCCTGGGACGCCTGTTGTTCCAAATAAAGTTAGTGAATAACTTAGTAAGTCTCATGAAAAGATGCTTTGGGGGTGACAAAGGAATATTCTGAAATAAGTACAGTAATTTGGGTAAAATATTCATTTTCAGAACATTTATACGACCGATTAAGGATATGGGTAGTAATGTCCATCGATCAATAGAATTAGAAATATTTTCCAATAGTGGTTCATAATTTACAGAAACTATGTTCTCTAGTTTTGGTACAATTCGTATTCCCAGATAAGTAAAGCTATCGGTTAAATGAAAAATGATAGGGTTGTTCTGGAATTGTACCCTATCGTTATCGTCTAGAAGCATTAACATACTTTTTGAGTGATTTACTTTATATCCTGATATCTTCCCAAATGTTCCTATAAACACTAAAAGAGCCGGTATAGAATGACTAAGATTTTTGAGAAAAAAGAGAACATCATCGGCAAACAAAGCAATTTTGTGTTCTACCTGACCAACTTTAACTCCAGCAATGTCCATATGTTTTCTAACTGCAATGGCTAAGGGTTCTATAGAAATTACAAAGAGGAGAGGAGAGAGAGGCGATCCCTGTTGACATCCCCCAGATATATTGAAAGGTTTCGACACTGTATTGTTCGTAAGTACCTCAGCTACTAGGTCATTACAGAGAATTTTAACCCATTTGCAAAATTTCTCCCCAAAGCCAAATTTAGCCAAAAGATCAAAGAGGTAGGGCCACGTTACACGGTCGAAGGCCTTCTCTGCATCCAGTGACAAGATTGCAGTGTCTTGCGCATTCCGCTGGTTATGAAGGACGTTGTGAAATCCTTGTCTGCGTTGTATAAAACCATTTTGGTCCTCTCCTATTAAATTAGGTAATACTGCTTCCAATCTCCGTGCCAACACTTTACATATTATTTTAGTATCTGAATTAAGAAGACTTATTGGGCGCATGTTTTCACATTTTGTGTTACTTTTTCCTGGTTTTGGTAACAGTGTGATTAGTGCTCCTCTCATTGATGCTGGAAGAAGGCCGAATTCAAATGCCTCTACTGCCATGTCTAAAAAGGGACTTATCAATTTGTCTTTAAATTTCTTATAAATATCTATTGGTAGACCATCCGGACCTGACGCTTTTCCTGATGTCATTGCATCAATAGCTAATGCTATCTCTTCTACAGTAATCCCCTCTTCAAGATTCAGCTGATCTTCCTCTGAGATCTGAGGCAAATCAAGGTCTTCTAAAAATTGTGTTCGTAGCTCATCATTAGGAGAAATATCTGGACTATATAGATTATTATAGTAGTCTCTGAAAGCTTCATTTATCTTAATTGGATCTATAATATTTCCAGATGGTGTTTCAATTGTAACAATAGCCCGTTCCTCTTGCCTTTTTTTAATTTGCCAAGCAAGTAGTTTTCCTGATTTATCTCCATGCTCGTAGAAATTCTGTTTTAGTTTACTTATTTTTGCTGCGGCTTTTACTGCTGACTTTCCATTATATTGTGCCCTTAAAAGAAGTAATTTATCATGTTCATCTTTATTTGCTACTCTATTCTGATATATAGTCCTTTCCAATTCACTGATCTGTCTCTCCAGCTGCCTTATGTCTCTTCTAGATTGTTTGACTTTTGAGCTACAATATCCAATAATTTGGCCCCTAATGTAGGCTTTGAAAGCTTCCCATCTTATACAAGCGGATGTTTCAGATGTATTTATTTCAAAATAAAAGTCAATTTGTTTACCCAGAAATTCTACAAATAAAGGGTCTTGTAGCCATCCTGCCTGCAATCGCCATTTAGGAGGCGTGTTGGACATCCTTTTATCAGCATATGTTAGTGATACAGCAGCATGGTCAGATATTACCACAGTATGATATGTACAATCTGCTATCTTTGAAAGCAGTGTTGCTGATACCAAAAAGTAGTCAATGCGTGAGTAAGTTTTGTGTGTACCAGAATAACATGAGTAAACCAAAGAGCTAGGATTAAAGTGTCTCCAAATATCCAACATATTTAAATCTCTCATAAATTGTTTTATAATTTTTCTAGATTTGGTATGTGTAATATCTAAGCCAGTTGAGCGATCTTTCACTGGATCCAATGTGCAGTTCATATCGCCTGCCATAATATGTTGGCCTCTTAAACCTGATATTGAAAGGAACAAATCACTAAAGAAAGCAGGACTATCATCATTAGGGCCGTACACGTTAATTAAGTTAACTTTATCTCCAAACAAAAATCCCTCAACTATAATAAATCTACCAGCTGTATCTTTCGTTACTTTTTCAATTTGCAAGGGGATGGTTTTGTGAACGAGTATCATCACCCCTCTGGCATTTGAGGCATAGCAACATGAGAAGACCCGACCCTGCCATCTCCTCTGTATTCTAATAGTTTCCCCTGTTGACATATGTGTTTCTTGCAAAAATATAATTTTGGCCTGAAGTAATTTGATTCTGTCCATTACTTGTTTAACTTTTTTAAGACTACCCATTCCCCTACAATTCCAAGTTATGAATTTCACCTTTTCAAATTCAGACATGTTTTACTGCAATTACTCACCATATGCACCCCTTTCATATCATGAGACAGACCTACCACCGAGAAGTTAAAACTAAAAACTAAAAACACACACAATAACACAATAAGCCCCACACAAACCAAGACTCTCAAGCTAAACCTTGTAAGTCCCTTCACACAAACCCTTACATTCTGTATCCCCCCTCCCCCCTCTGTGTTTGCTCCCTGTATGGGTACATTAGATCCACACATCTGTGAGGAGCTAACTACTGATTGGCTCTCTCACTTACCTACTTTCACACAACCCTTTACCTTTTACTATTCTACTCAAATTTTCACCAGATAAAACTTCAAATTTCACACGCCTTAAAATGTAGATAGCATAATTTAAATCATATTTTCTCAATCTGAGAATAATTCAGAGCTTTGTTCAGAATAGCTACACTATGTTAATCAAACTAGGCTTCAGTCTTATTATCCCCTTTTGGATAAACACAACAAAAAAAGGCCATCTATCAGACAACCATTGAAAAAAGATCAAAGACTGAAAGAAGAAAAACGAAAACAAAATCGGCTGATATTCCAAACTAGAAAAAATAAATAAATTTAAAATAAATCCTCGACTATCAGAAGTGATCAGTCCGTCTGCATTAACTATTCTTAACTAAGCATACTTTTAACATAGCCTACACAACTGCAGACAAAAATCAGGATATAGCAAAAATCAGTTTTAAACGACACCTCTCTTTCTCAGTTATCCAGTCCTTCCATGAAACGCTCCACCTCGGCAGGAGTGTCATACAGCTTGGTTTTCCCGTCGTAGGTGAGGAGCAGTCGCGCAGGAAAGATGACACGATGTTTATCAATTCCCCTCTGCCGTAGCTTCTGTCTCACTCCATCGAAAGCCCTCTGTTTCTTGTGTGTTTCAGCGGTGACGTCGGGGAAGAATCGGATTGCTTGATCCTTATACTTTACTGTCCCTTTAGCTTTGGCCGCCCGCAACACTTCTTCCTTCTGCCTGTAGTTAAGAAACTTCATAATGAGAGTTCTCGGTCGAGGTGGAGTGGTATTGACGTCGTTCTTCTCTGCCTCAGGCCGTGGACCGATTCTGTGTGCTCGTTCCAATGCTAGCGCGGTATCCTTCATTTCTAGGTTTGACGGAATCCAACTTTCTAAAAACTTACACGCATCTCGTCCTTCTTCGTTCTCCGGCAAGCCTACTAGTCTCACATTGTTTCTCCGACTCCGATTTTCCGTTTCGTCCACTTTCTCTAGCAGCAACTTCACTTGGGATTCTAGAGTATTAATGCGAGTTTTCAGTTGGTTTACTTCATCCTCTGCCCCCGAGATGCGTTCTTCCGCCTCTTCAACTCTTTCAGTTATTTCTTTGACCCTTTCCAGTACTCCATCTATCTTATCTGTAATTCGCTTTTCCATTCCTTGTATAGCTTTCATGACATCCGAAGTACTGGGGCTACTTGTGGGGTTATCGTCATGAGTTTCAGATTCGCTCTCGCCATCTTTAACGTCCTCATGTTCAGATTCAGAAAGCCTTCTTTCGGTGTCTTTTTCTCGCTTTTGCTGTTGTTGGGCAGCCGCCTTCCTCCTCGTTTGTGACATTGTCACTAATTTGTTGAAATCAGAAATAAGATTTTACTGATGAGTAGAATTTTAAAGTTTTAAGGAATTATAGTCAGGAGGGTTGGTCTCTCGCAGCCTCTCAGCACCCCGCCATTACCGGAAGTCTCTTCCTCACTGACTTACTTGAAAAACAAATACAGGTCAAGGCTGCAGCCTGAGGCTGATATGACCCTCTGCCTGACAACCTCCATCCGTCCAAGGCTGGATCAGCTGTGTGCTGCTCATCAGGGTCAGACATCTCACTGATGTGAGAGTACGTGTGCCATCCACAGATGGTTTGAGGATTCATTGTCCCATCCTCATGCATGTTTAGTGTTAAAATCTCATAGCTCAGTGTTTGTTTATAAATGACAGTGGCACAGCCACTCTGCACCTTGCACTTGTTTAAAGTTCAAACTTTTATTGTGATTTATTTTAATAGCCCTGTGTTGTGTGCAAGATATATGTTCATAAATGGCAGTGGTACGGCCACACTGTACCTTGCACTTGTTTAAAATAAAAACATGAATATATTAACCTGTGTATTATTTGAATAGCTTAGTATTGAATGTACAATAACAGTATCTATGTTTACACACTGCACTAGGCCCCGTTTAATATAAAACACAATTGTATGCCATATTAATAGTAGGGGGTCCCTGCTCCAACTCTCCATCAGTTTGGGGGTCCCTGGCCTGAAAAACGTTGAAGACCCCTGTTCTAGAACAACAAAAACATGAACTTATGGCGGCCCATAAACAAAGCCCAATGTCAGGTAAACTGTATGATTATAATTAGGTTCATTAATGTTAACTTTAGAGCAGTGGTTCTTAACCTTGTTGGTGGTACTGAACCCCTCCAGTGTCATATGTGCGTTCACCGAACCCTTCTTTATTGGAAAAATAAAACGTGATTTCAAATTCAAGACATAGGTATATGTTTTACTGGTGCACAAAAAGAACCGTGCATCAACATCACTGTGTTCAAAGAACAAAACCAGCAAAACATGATTTTCACACAAAGACATAATAATGAATACTTACTGCAAATCAGTGCGACTTCTGCTGTTGCCTTTGAGAGACCAGTTCAGAAATGTGCTGCTTCACCTTGGCAAGTGTCACTCTCATGTCATTTTGCAACCAAGTCTGTTCCTTCTCTTCGTTTTTATGTCCAGCATCCTCGAAAAGGATTGCTCTCAAAGATATGTTGTAACAAACGGTATGAACATCTCCAGGGCTTTCTTAGCAATAGCAGGGTACGTTACCATTTGTTGACACCAAAACATTGAGAGCGTTGTTGTTCTGAAGAGTTGCTGTTGAACCTGGCTCTGCTGAATTTCAATGATTTCGTGGAGGTATTTGTCATTGACATCTGCCTTTTCACCCATGCTGGATATGACTCTCTTGTAGGGAAGTATCCGTCGAGAGACTTTGCAAGCTCATCCAAGTGCGTGGCAATTGCTTGCTTCAGTTCCGCGGGTACAGAAATGTCTCCGATTCCAGACACATCTTCGATCTTACTTACACAGTATCCGGCAGGGGAAAGTTTGCAAAGTTATCGTTCTCTGTTCGTCGTTTCCATAACGGAAGCTTTTTTTGAAAAGCCTTCAGGTTTTCTTCTGCTTCGATGATGTTGACTCCACCGCCCTGCATCTGCTGACTGAGACGATTGAAAGCTGCGAAGATATCAGCCATGTACGCTAAAATGAGAATGAACTCAGAATTTTTGAAGCAATCTGCATGACAATGTTGGTGCTCTTGCAAAAACAGGGCTATTTCCACACGCATGGCAAAAACACGATTCAGCACCTGTCCCCGGGATAACCACCGAACGTTAGAATGGTACAGAAGTGCCTCGAATTCAGAGCCCATTTCTTTACACAGCTCACTGAAGATACGGTGCCTCAGAGCAGTATTTCGCACATAGTTCACGCATTCCACTACAATTTGTAATACTTCTGCCAGTTTTTGGAGGCAAGGTTTTTGTTGCCAACGCATGCCTGTGCAGAATACAATGCGTAACAATGATGTGTGGTGCATCGGCTTTCACTAGCGCACCAAAACCAGACTTTCTTCCCAGCATGGCTGGAGCTCTGTCCGAGCAAACTGCAGAAACCATATCCTACGAAAGATTGTTGTCTCTGAAGAAGTCATCCACAAGTTTCTTCACATTGGCTGCCGTAGTTGTTGTAAGAGGCTTACAAAATAAAACATCTTCCTTTATCACGTCGTCTTTCACATAGCGCACGAATACAGCAAGCTGGCTTAGATTGGAAACGTCTGTGGTCTCGTTGAGTTGGAGGCTGATTTTTGCCGGGCTTGAAATCAGATCTGCAACTACTTGAGCCAAGATGTCTTTGCTCATGTCCTCTATTCTGTCGCTGATGGTGTCGTTTGAAAGAGGAATTTGGGATAACTTAACTTCAGCCGCTTTTCCCAGCATGATATTCGCCATCTTCAACACAGCTGGTTTTATGAGTGTTTCACCAATGGTGTGTGGTTTGCCCTGCTTTCCGATCAGGTAAGCAACTTCGTACGATGCTGTGAGGATCGGTTTGTTGATGGGTACAAAGCCGAGAACAGGCAGAGTAGCCTTCATCGAATCTGGCTCTCTTCACCTTGAATTCAGCGAGTGTTGTGTTCTTGTATTCCCCATCTCCATGCTGCTTAAGGAAATGTTCCCTCAGTTTTGCCGGTGCTAGACTAGAATTGCTCAAATTGGCATTGCAAATCATGCAGTTAGGACGCTGACTCCCATCACGTTCCGTTATACATGTGAATCCATATTGTACATATTCGTCCGACCACTTTCTTTGTTTGCTCGACATAGTTAGTATGAAGGGATTCAAATGTTAAGAAAGAAATCACGACAATCACAAGTCGACTACTGAGCTCACCTAATTCCCTGCAGCACAAATAGGCCAAGCGGGGCGTGTCATCACGAATCATATGAGTCATGTGTGTGTCTTGACCTACGCCGAACCCCTGAGACTGACTCACCGAACCCAGGTTAAGAACCACTGCTTTAGAGAATGTGCAATGTGCTCATCAAGTGGTCGATAAGTACAGTAAATAAAATGCCCAAATGGCTCTCACACCTTTCTTCACACCAAAGCCTCTCCTAGAATTCAGTAGAGTAGCTTGTGGTTGCATGGATACACACATACAGTGGGGCAAAAAAGTATTTAGTCAGCCACCAATTGTGCAAGTTCTCCCATTTAAAAAGATGAGAGGGGCCTGTAATTGTTATCATAGGTATACCTCAACTATGAGAGACAGAATGAGAAAAAAAAATCCAGGAAATCACATTGTAGGATTTTTAAAGAATTTATTTTCAAATGATTGTGTAAAATAAGTATTTGGTCAATAACAAAAGTTCATCTCAATACTTTGTTATATACCCTTTGTTGGCAATGACAGAGGTCAAACGTTTTCTGTAAGTCTTCACAAGGTTTCCACACACTGTTGCTGGTATTTTGGCCCATTCCTCCATGCAGATCTCCTCTAAAGCAGTGATGTTTTGGGGCTGTCGCTGGGCAACACGGACTTTCAACTCCCTCCAAAGATTTTCTATGGGGTTGAGATCTGGAGACTGGCTAGGCCACTCCAGGACCTTGAAATGCTTCTTACGAAGCCACTCCTTCGTTGCCCTGGCGGTGTGTTTGGGATCATTGTCATGCTGAAAGACCCAGCCACGCTTCATCTTCAGTGCCCTTGCTGATGGAAGGAGGTTTTCACTCAAAATCTCACGATACATGGCCCCATTCATTCTTTCCTTTACACGGATCAGTCGTCCTGGTCCCTTTGCAGAAAAACAGCCCCAAAGCATGATGTTTCCCCCCCCATGCTTCACAGTAGGTATGGTGTTCTTTGGAGGCAACTCTGCATTCTTTCTCCTCCAAACACGACGAGTTGAGTTTTTACCAAAAAGTTCTATTTTGGTTTCATCTGACCATATGACATTCTCCCAATCCTCTTCTGGATCATCCAAATGCCCTCTAACAAACTTCAGACGGGCCTGGACATGTACTGGCTTAAGCAGGGGGACACGTCTGGAACTGCAGGATTGAAGTCCCTGGCGGCGTAGTGTGTTACTGATGGTAGCCTCTGTTACTTTGGTCCCAGCTCTCTGCAGGTCATTCACTAGGTCCCCCCGTGTGGTTCTGGGATTTTTGCTCACCGTTCTTGTGATCATTTTGACCCCACGGGGTGAGATCTTGCGTGGAGCCCCAGATAGAGGGAGATTAGCAGTGGTCTTGTATGTCTTCCATTTTCTAATAATTGCTCCCACAGCTGATTTCTTCACACCAAGCTGCTTACCTATTGCAGATTCAGTTTTCCCAGCCTGGTGCAGGTCTACAATTTTGTCTCTGGTCTCCTTTGACAGCTCTTTGGTCTTGGCCATAGTGGAGTTTGGAGTATGACTGTTTGAGGTTGTGGACAGGTGTCTTTTATACTGATAACCAGTTCAAAAAGGTGCCATTAATACAGGTAACGAGTGGAGGACAGAGGAGCCTCTTAAAGAAGAAGTTACAGGTCTGTGAGAGCCAGAAATCTTGCTTGTTTGTAGGTGACCCAATACTTATTTTACAGAGGAATTTACCAATTAATTCATTAAAAATCCTACAATGTGATTTCCTGGATTGTTTCCCCCATTCTGTCTCTCATAGTTGAAGTGTACCTATGATAAAAATTACAGGCCTCTCTCATCTTTTTATATGGGAGAACTTGCACAATTGGTGGCTGACTAAATACTTTTTTGCCCCACTGTATTATATTAAACTCCATAAACCTGAAACTACCTGAACTCCTTGGTTTCCACACAGCTTCTCTTCCTGACTGTAACTCTGTAAAGGGTACAGAGGGAGCCCCCTGATTGAAGCGTTACAGAGACAAACTCAGGACCAAAGATCAGAGTAATGGAGTCATTAAATGGAGATGAAAGCCTACTTTAGCAAAGCACAACTATTCACAAAGAGCTAAACTATTCAACGAGTTCCTTCTACTAGATACCAGACGACTGAAAGCATGAGTAATGTACAGCAGTGGAAACAGAGACCTGAATGAGAAGAGAATCAAAGTCTCAGTCAGACTGCAGGAGGAGTGTGTGATGGTGTCCCTCAGGGGTCATCTGTACACACACATTCATTCCTGCTGACTCAAACATTCATCAAGAACAAACTCACTCTGAGAGATTATACCCAGAAGGACATGTTGTTGTTGGATCATCAGTAATATTTCTGTTTGGATAAAAGTTGACTTTATGTAATCTATGTTTGATTTTCTCTGCTGCAGGTTCTCTTCTGGAGGGAGTTATCCGCTTCTACAAAGGTTTGT
Organism: Eleginops maclovinus; assembly: GCF_036324505.1. Lineage (NCBI taxonomy): Eukaryota > Metazoa > Chordata > Actinopteri > Perciformes > Eleginopidae > Eleginops > Eleginops maclovinus. The sequence continues at coordinate 29,964,706 of NC_086368.1, forward strand.
ATAGCTAGACTAACGGCTGTTTAAGAGATCCTTCTGATCAGTGTGTGTTTCTTGGTTTGGAGAAGGCCTTTTGTAGCGGCCGATTACGCGTATCCAAATGTTCAAAGGCCTCTTAGTCTGCGGTGCGCATTCGAGTATTGACTCCCATGAAAACCCAGATACTTCATGGTTCCATTTAAATGCTGTATTCCTTGGTTGTGGATAAATCCTTTGCCGGCCCACTGCCGATTTGGGACTTCTGCACAGCACAAACAAAATGTATACTCACAAAAATACAGCTAGGGATGCGTGCGGTCAGAGCCTTCTTCCCTTGCCCCTTCCAGACTTCCATTCAGACCTTTTTCTTTGTCACGCTGGCAACGCCATCTCTACCTGAGGCTGCCCTCTTGAGCGTGCGCACTACGGTGTGCTATGATTATTTTCTAGAACAACAAAAACATGAACTTATGGCGGCCCATAAACAAAGCACAATGTCAGGTAAACTGTATGATTATAATTAGGTTCATTAATGTTAACTTTAGAGAGTGTGCAATGTGCTCATCAAGTGGTCGATAAGTACAGTAAATAAAATGCCCAAATGGCTCTCACACCTTTCTTCACACCAAAGCCTCTCCTAGAATTCAGTAGAGTAGCTTGTGGTTGCATGGATACACACATGATATTAAACTCCATAAACCTGAAACTACTTGAACTCCTTGGTTTCCACACAGCTTCTCTTCCTGACTGTAACTCTGTAAAGGGTACAGAGGGAGCCCCCTGATTGAAGCGTTACAGAGACAAACTCAGGACCAAAGATCAGAGTAATGGAGTCATTAAATGGAGATGAAAGCCTACTTTAGCAAAGCACAACTATTCACAAAGAGCTAAACTATTCAACGAGTTCCTTCTACTAGATACCAGACGACTGAAAGCATGAGTAATGTACAGCAGTGGAAACAGAGACCTGAATGAGAAGAGAATCAAAGTCTCAGTCAGACTGCAGGAGGAGTGTGTGATGGTGTCCCTCAGGGGTCATCTGTACACACACATTCATTCCTGCTGACTCAAACATTCATCAAGAACAAACTCACTCTGAGAGATTATACCCAGAAGGACATGTTGTTGTTGGATCATCAGTAATATTTCTGTTTGGATAAAAGTTGACTTTATGTAATCTGTGTTTGATTTTCTCTGCTGCAGATTCTGATCTGGAGGAAGTTATCCGCTTCTACAAAGGTTTGTATAGCTAGACTAACGGCTGTTTAAGAGGTCCTTCTGATCAGTGTGTGTTTCTTGGTTTGGAGAAGGCCTTTTGTAGCGGCCGATTACGCGTATCCAAATGTTCAAAGGCCTCTTAGTCTGCGGTGCGCATTCGAGTATTGACTCCCATGAAAACCCAGATACTTCATGGTTCCATTTAAATGCTGTATTCCTTGGTTGTCGATAAATCCTTTGCCGGCCCACTGCCGATTTGGGACTTCTGCACAGCACAAACAAAAAGTATACTCACAAAAATACAGCTAGGGATGCGTGCGGTCAGAGCCTTCTTCCCTTGCCCCTTCCAGACTTCCATTCAGACCTTTTTCTTTGTCCCGCTGGCAACGCCATCTCTACCTGAGACTGCCCTCTTGAGCGTGCGCACTACGGTGTGCTATGATTATTTTCTAGAACAACAAAAACATGAACTTATGGCGGCCCATAAACAAAGCACAATGTCAGGTAAACTGTATGATTATAATTAGGTTCATTAATGTTAACTTTAGAGAATGTGCAATGTGCTCATCAAGTGGTCGATAAGTACAGTAAATAAAATGCCCAAATGGCTCTCACACCTTTCTTCACACCAAAGCCTCTCCTAGAATTCAGTAGAGTAGCTTGTGGTTGCATGGATACACACATATGATATTAAACTCCATAAACCTGAAACTACCTGAACTCCTTGGTTTCCACACAGCTTCTCTTCCTGACTGTAACTCTGTAGAGGGTACAGAGGGAGCCCCCTGATTGAAGCGTTACAGAGACAAACTCACTGTAACCCAGCGGTTCTCAAACTTTTACAGTCAGACCCCTTTGGGTAATGGAAATATTTTCGACCCCCCCCACCGAACCCGGTTCCGATCTAGATTGGTAGGATTAATTGTATGTAGTTGTACAAACTTCACATTTTCTCTGCTAATAATAACAACACACACAGATCCAACTGTATGTGATTATGGATAGAACATATTCAGCTGTGAAATTAATGGGGTTTTTATTTGTTGTTTTAGGGAAAAACTAACAAATTGCAAAAGGAACTAAAATATCTTTATTTAATATAGATTGTGGATTCTGGGCTGCTAGCTCACATACCATACCTGCAGTACATTTACACATTTACTGAGGAACTGTACTCAAGTATACTTTTGAGATACTTGTACTTGAGTATTTCAGGTTTTGCATCTTTGTACTTCTACTCCACTACATGTATGTAATCCCGTTACTTTACAGATTTGGATTAATGATGTGAAATATAGTCAACCCTCAAATCAGACTTCAGTACTTCTCCCACCTTACTCGTCATTGGGGCAACAGAGCTTTGATTTACAGCAGAAAGCTGTGCATCTCTCCTCTGAATATGATGCCTTTTGGCCAGCTGCTGGACAGATTGCTCCTGTTTACGCAAAAACACTTCTGTCATACGAGCGTTGTCCACATCGAGCCTTGTAGAGTGTACGTTTTGCAGCGTGTCCGTGAGCGAGCAGCCCCCCCCCCAGCACACACACGAGAGAGGTCTCTGGAAGAGCAGAAATAATGATATTGCAAGTTAGAAACATATTTGGTTCAATAAAATGTGCAAGATAACTTTGATGTAGCAATAAGAAGTCTATGTATTTTTTATATAATAAAGCGCACACAATGTTTGTTTACAACTTCCTAACAAGCTTCACGCGCCCCCTGCAGTACCTCCACGCCCCACTAGGGGGGGCGCGCTTCTCAGTTTGAGAACCACTGCTCTAAAAAGATTATACCCAGAAGGACATGTTGTTATTGGATCATACATAATATTTCTGTTTGGATAAAAGTTGACTTTATGTAATCTATGTTTGATTTTCTCTGCTGCAGATTCTGATCTGGAGGAAGAAGAGATGTCCGATCATCACTATGGTACAGACCTTCAAAGCCTCTCCTAGAATTCAGTAGAGTAGCTTGTGGTTGCATGGATACACACATATGATATTAAACTCCATAAACCTGAAACTACCTGAACTCCTTGGTTTCCACACAGCTTCTCTTCCTGACTGTAACTCTGTAAAGGGTACAGAGGGAGCCCCCTGATTGAAGCGTTACAGAGACAAACTCAGGACCAAAGATCAGAGTAATGGAGTCATTCAATGGAGATGAAAGCCTACTTTAGCAAAGCACAACTATTCACAAAGAGCTAAACTATTCAACGAGTTCCTTCTACTAGATACCAGACGACTGAAAGCATGAGTAATGTACAGCAGTGGAAACAGAGACCTGAATGAGAAGAGAATCAAAGTCTCAGTCAGACTGCAGGAGGAGTGTGTGATGGTGTCCCTCAGGGGTCATCTGTACACACACATTCATTCCTGCTGACTCAAACATTCATCAAGAACAAACTCACTCTGAGAGATTATACCCAGAAGGACATGTTGTTGTTGGATCATCAGTAATATTTCTGTTTGGATAAAAGTTGACTTTATGTAATCTATGTTTGATTTTCTCTGCTGCAGATTCTGATCTGGAGGGAGTTATCCGCTTCTACAATGGTTTGTATAGCTAGACTAACGGCTGTTTAAGAGGTCCTTCTGATCAGTGTGTGTTTCTTGGTTTGGAGAAGGCCTTTTGTAGCGGCCGATTACGCGTATCCAAATGTTCAAAGGCCTCTTAGTCTGCGGTGCGCATTCGAGTATTGACTCCCATGAAATCCCAGATACTTCATGGTTCCATTTAAATGCTGTATTCCTTGGTTGTGGATAAATCCTTTGCCGGCCCACTGCCGATTTGGGACTTCTGCACAGCACAAACAAAATGTATACTCACAAAAATACAGCTAGGGATGCGTGCGGTCAGAGCCTTCTTCCCTTGCCCCTTCCAGACTTCCATTCAGACCTTTTTCTTTGTCACGCTGGCAACGCCATCTCTACCTGAGACTGCCCTCTTGAGCGTGCGCACTACGGTGTGCTATGATTATTTTCTACAACAACAAAAACATGAACTTATGGCGGCCCATAAACAAAGCCCAATGTCAGGTAAACTGTATGATTATAATTAGGTTCATTAATGTTAACTTTAGAGAATGTGCAATGTGCTCATCAAGTGGTCGATAAGTACAGTAAATAAAATGCCCAAATGGCTCTCACACCTTTCTTCACACCAAAGCCTCTCCTAGAATTCAGTAGAGTAGCTTGTGGTTGCATGGATACACACATATGATATTAAACTCCATAAACCTGAAACTACCTGAACTCCTTGGTTTCCACACAGCTTCTCTTCCTGACTGTAACTCTGTAAAGGGTACAGAGGGAGCCCCCTGATTGAAGCGTTCCAGAGACAAACTCACTCTAACCCAGCGGTTCTCAAACCTTTACAGTCAGACCCCTTTGGGTAATGGAAATATTTTCGACCCCCCCAACCGAACCCGGTTCCGATCTAGATTGGTAGGATTAATTGTATGTAGTTGTACAAACTTCACATTTTCTCTGCTAATAATAACAACACACACAGATCCAACTGTATGTGATTATGGATAGAACATATTCAGCTGTGAAATTAATGGTGTTTTTATTTGTTGTTTTAGGGAAAAACTAACAAATTGCAAAAGGAACTAAAATATCTTTATTTAATATAGATTGTGGATTCTGGGCTGCTAGCACACATACCATACCTGCAGTACATTTACACATTCACTGAGGAACTGTACTCAAGTACACTTTTGAGATACTTGTACTTGAGTATTTCAGGTTTTGCATCTTTGTACTTCTACTCCACTACATGTATGTAATCCCGTTACTTTACAGATTTGGATTAATGATGTGAAATATAGTCAACCCTCAAATCAGACTTCAGTACATCTCCCACCTTACTCGTCATTGGGGCAACAGAGCTTTGATTTACAGCAGAAAGCTGTGCATCTCTCCTCTGAATATGATGCCTTTTGGCCAGCTGCTGGACAGATTGCTCCTGTTTACGCAAAAACACTTCTGTCATACGAGCGTTGTCCACATCGAGCCTTGTAGAGTGTACGTTTTGCAGCGTGTCCGTGAGCGAGCAGCCCTCCCCCCCCCAGCACACACACGAGAGAGGTCTCTGGAAGAGCAGAAATAATGATATTGCAAGTTAGAAACATATTTGGTTCAATAAAATGTGCAAGATAACTTTGATGTAGCAATAAGAAGTCTATGTATTTTTTATATAATAAAGCGCACACAATGTTTGTTTACAACTTCCTAACAAGCTTCACGCGCCCCCTGCAGTACCTCCACTGCCCACTAGGGGGGGCGCGCTTCTCAGTTTGAGAACCACTGCTCTAAAAAGATTATACCCAGAAGGACATGTTGTTATTGGATCAGCCATAATATTTCTGTTTGGATAAAAGTTGACTTTATGTAATCTATGTTTGATTTTCTCTGCTGCAGGTTCTGATCAGGAGGAAGAAGAGATGTCCGATCATCACTATGGTACAGACCTTCAAAGCCTCTCCTAGAATTCAGTAGAGTAGCTTGTGGTTGCATGGATACACACATATGATATTAAACTCCATAAACCTGAAACTACCTGAACTCCTTGGTTTCCACACAGCTTCTCTTCCTGACTGTAACTCTGTAAAGGGTACAGAGGGACCCCCTGATTGAAGCGTTACAGAGACAAACTCACTCTAACCCAGCGGTTCTCAAACTTTTACAGTCAGACCCCTTTGGGTAATGGAAATATTTTCGACCCCCCCCCCCCACCCCAACCGAACCCGGTTCCGATCTAGATTGGTAGGATTAATTGTATGTAGTTGTACAAACTTCACATTTTCTCTGCTAATAATAACAACACACACAGATCCAACTGTATGTGATTATGGATAGAACATATTCAGCTGTGAAATTAATGGTGTTTTTATTTGTTGTTTTAGGGAAAAACTATCAAATTGCAAAAGGAACTAAAATATCTTTATTTAATATAGATTGTGGATTCTGGGCTGCTAGCACACATACCATACCTGCAGTCAGGCCCGTCGCGTTCAGGTAGGCATGGTAGGCAATTGCCTAGGGCCCCCGAGTAGGAGGAGGCCCCCCAAAGACGACAGGTTAAGATTTTTTTTTTTTTTTTTCAAAATTCAAAGAAAAGTCTGATACAAATGCAACATGAATCAAACAACATGCATACCAATAAGACAGGTCATGTATTCAACAGCAATGACGATTTTAAATAGCTTCATAATAATAAGCAGTCATCTGTATATGAAGGGCTCTGCTGCGACTGCGAGGGCAGCAAAAGCGCCTCCCTCGAGCATGCGATGTCCGAAAAGCGCAACGACACATTGTAGTCGAAATACCCCAGCT